>NW_016108033.1:287195-537580 GCF_001604975.1 Cebus imitator | reverse complement strand
TGACCTCGTGATCCACCCGTCTCGGCCTCCCAAAGTGCTGGGATTACAGGCTTGAGCCACCACGCCCGGCAATGCAGAATATTCTTACAGGTATACAGAATTCTCACATTTCCAGAATTTCAGAGGCAGATGTATGTGTGAATGTTCTTTCAGTGACAATTTGGTCATGCAGTCATGCAATATAAATGTTTACTTCTAAACATTTATAACGAAATGATTGTGTCTCCACCCAAATCCATATGTTGAAACCCTAACACCAACGTGATAGCAATTAGGTCATAAGCATAAAGCCCTAATGAGTGCTTTCAGTGTACTCATACAATTCCAGAGAGCTAGCTGACTCTCTGCCACGTGAGAATACAATGGGAAGACCACCATATGCAATCCAGTACAAGAGCCCTCACCAGACTGCATGTACCAGCAACTGATCCTGGACTTCCAGAGTACAGAGCTATAAGAAATAAATATTTGTAATTTAAGCTATTATACTTGGTCCATGGTAATTAGTTATAGCAACCCAAACTAAGGCAGAAACATATCAAGAAGTATGATGCTGTAACAAACACATAAAAATGTGGAAGTAGCTTTGGAAGTGGGTGTTAGGTAGGGGTGGAAAGTGTTCTGGGGTACATGCAAAAAGAAGCCAAGATTGTTGTGAAGGAATTGTGAAAAATAATTTTGGTGACGGCTCAGAGAAAAAAGGAGGAGAGTTGGAAAGGCCTCCATCTTTTAGGAGAATACCTAAGTAATAATGAACAGGATGTTGGTAGCTATATGACTGGTAAAGCTCATTCTGATTAGTTATCAGACAGAATTGAGAAACATGTTATTGGAAACTGTAAAAAAGGCAATCTTTACTAAGTGGCAAAGAAATTGGCTGATATGCATTTATTTTCCAGTGGTTGTTGAAGGTAGAAATTGTGAGAAATGAAAGTGGATATTTTGCTAAAGAGACTACTAAGCAAAGTTTTGAAAAACTGTTTTTGTTCCTCTTGACTGCTTAAAGTAAAATGCAAAAAGAGAGATATATCTTGAATATGAAATCCTTAAGCCAAAACAAACTAAAACTTAAAAGATTTAGAAATTTTTTTTTTTTTTTTTTTNGAGGCAACACACACAATAACTGACAAAATCAGATCCCCAAGGAATGATACTGCAGTGATCATATACAAAATGTCACGTAAGTATGCTTAAAATATTTTCTTTTTTTTTTTTTTGGAAACAGAGTCTCGTTCTGTCACCACGCTGGAGTGCAGTGGCACGATCCTGGCTCACTGCAACTTCCGTTTTCCGGTTTCAAGCAATTCTCCTGCCTCAGCCTCCCGAGTAGCTGGGACTACAGGCATGTACCACCACACTCGACTAATTTTTTATACTTTTTAGTAGAGACGGGGTTTCACCATGTTGGCCAGGATGGTCTCGATCTCTTGACCTCATGCTCAGCCTATCTATATTGTAAAAAGAAAGAAAGCATCCCGTTGATAAAAATATTGGTAGGGGGTGAACCATGGACTTAATCAACCACCACAGCAGGAAAATTATAAGTTTGACCTAAAGAGAAAATGAGGGAACGTGTTCTCTTTCTGGGTCCACAAGGAGGCATAGTTTTAAGGGCAAGAACTGCCCAGTGCCATGTCCCCCTCCCATCTCTCTCCATCAGGGAGATTTAACCTTTTATGTTTGAATTTCGCTGGTGCAGGAAAGCGTCAAAAGTCAATCTCTCCAGCAGAAGTTCTAAGGAACTCCTTTCATTGGTCAGGGGTCTTAAAGAAGGTGGGGGTTCCTCCCAGGTTAAAAGTCCCCTTCTTCCACACCTCTTTGGCCTCCATGTTTGGGTCCCCTTCCATGAACACTCCGTTTTCTCTCTGCTGGATTTCCCCTCTGGAGTCCCCTTCCACACTCTCTTGTGGAAGCCTGTCTTCCCTCCTAAACTCCATCTCTCTCTATTCCCTTCCACTCAGGGTGGAAGCTGCTTTCCTCTCCTGGATTCCATCTTTCTGGATTCTCTCACTCAGTGTGAGAGTTAGCTGTTTCTTTCTCTCTCCTTCTCCTGGTTCTCTCTTTAAATAAATCACTTTCTACAAATACTTTTGAGCCTAGCGCACTGCGCCGCGGTCCCCTCTCTCATTCTTGAGAGGGCAGGAGACCAAGAACATGGAGAAATGTCTTCTCAGGGGAGCTGAGGGCACCTTGAACCCCTGAACCCCAATATTCCGCAAAGAGGGTAGGAATGAAAGAATGTTGTCTGTCTTAGATTTTACAGGACAGGACCATACAGCTATTTAGTTGGAAGTGGACTTTAGTTTTCATGATAAGGTAAAGGATCTCGAAAGCAATTCAGAGATAATCAGGTTGCCTCTTGATTTCAGAAAGGAGGGGGAAGAATCACACTGCTTTCAAGGACCAGAAACCACCACTCAATGGCACAGGGTGGGACCACTCAAAGCTGTCAGGGCTGAAACCCTGTCTTATCAGAGCCCTAGGGGTAGGATTTCACTCCAGTGAGTTCACAAGGTAGAAATTCTGCCCTAGGGAATCTGGAGGGAGGACCCACCATGCCAGGGGCATAAGAGGCAAAGAATCTAGGCAAGGATGAATATCCCTGAGGCATAAGATCTCATGGAGTTTGTCTTGCTAGGTTTTAGACTTACTTGGGACTTATTACTTTCTTTTTTCAGTTTCACCCTTCTAGAATGAGAATGTCTATGCTATGCCTGTCCTACCATTGTTTCTTGGAAGTACCTAACTTGCTTGGTTCCACAGGTTCACAGCTAGAAAGGAATTTTGCCTCAGGAGGAGTCCTGCCTCAAGTTTCACCCATATCTGATTTAGATGGTATTTAGATGAGATGTTGAACCTTGACCTTACAGTTGATGCTGGAACAAGTTAAGACATTGAAAACTATTTAGATGGAATAATTGTATTTTGCATGTGAGATGAACATGAGTTTTGAGGGGCCAGGGCAGAAGGCAATGGCTTGAAGTTGGTGTTCCTCCATCCCTTTCCTGCAGATTCATATGCTGAAACATTAATCCCAATGTGATGGTATTTGGAAGTAGGACCTTTGGGAAGTAATTACATTATGAGGGTGATGCCCTTACTAATAGCATTAGTGCCCTGATAAGATATCAGGTAACTATCTCTTTTTCTACCATGTAAGAATATGACAGGAAGACAATTCACTAACCATGAAGTAAGTCATCACCAAACATCAGATCTCCTGGCACCTTCATCTTGGACTTTCCAGCCTCCAAAACTATAAAAAATAAATACTTGCTGTTGAGTTAAATTACCCAATATAAGGTAGCTTTATAAATTACCTAATATAAGGTAATTTATAGCAGCCTAAACTGATTTTGACATTATTCTCTTGAATTTTTTAAAACTCCTTGTGAACTATACATGCTTTCCCTGTGAGAAACTTCTTCAAGACACTTGCTGATACATGCAGTGTCTGGTGAGGGCTCATGTACTGGACTGGATATGGTGGTCCTCCCATTTTATTCTCACATGGCAGAAAGAGAGTCAACTAACTCTCTGGAATCATACAAGTACACTAAAAACATTCATAAGGGCTTTATCCTCATGACTTAATTACTTCCCGAAGATCCCACCTCCAAATGCTTTAAGATTATGAAACATGAAGGACTATGGTCCTATATCCACATGTCACCAAGGGTAAGAAACTGAAGTGAGTGACTGTTGAACATTCCTGAATTCCTATTGATATGTCAGGTGAAACAAATGTTATTTTATAAGAAATATTTTTCTCATTTCACATAAAAAATGTTTCATATTTCACATGTTTAAGAGACATTTATCCTTGTATCATCCACATTGTTTGTAATTTGTTTTCTCTACTCAACATCAAATTATAAATACTATTTTGCATGTATGAGTATTGGACAATTGTAATTTGAAATTAGAAGAATGATATCATTTATAATAGCACTAAAAGATAAAATATCTTTATAAATCTCACAAAATATATACTGGAAAAATACAAAGAAAACTACAAAATTCTGAGGAAAGAAATCAGACATAATTTAAATAAAGAGAAATTCTGTACATATGGGTTGAAAGATACATTGTTAATATGTCAGTCCTTCCAAAATTGATCTATTCCTTTAATGCAATGTTGATCAGAATCCCAGAAAGCAATTTTTTGGCTATCAACAAGTCTATTCAAAAGCTTATGTGGAAAGGCAAACATCCTACAGTGCAAACACAATATTGAAGAACAAAGCTGAAGAACTAACACTACCTGAGTACAAGACCTACCACAAAACTACAGCAATTAAGACAGAGTTCTTTTGGCAAAAGAAGAGACACATAGATCAATGGAGCAGAGGAGAGAACCCAGAAATATTTCCATACAGTTATGGTTACCAGACCTTTGACAAAGGAGCAAAGGCTTTTAAATCAAGAAAGAATAGTCTTTCAACAAATATTACCATTAAAATTGGATATCTGTATCCAACTCCATAGGAAAATAATGAAGATAAGACACAAACCTTACAGTTATAGCACATGAAATGAATACATGGAACAGTTATTTATGGGCTCTGAAAGGCAAATTGTAGCAGGTTGATGTGGAAGAAGAGCAGAATTCAATTAACATGACAATTTACATCGATTTACCACCATCATGCCTTCCCCCAGCCCATCCTGAAATCATTACACAGGAAACCAGGAAGTGAGGAACAAAGCATAGACTTTGAGAGTTATGAAAGAATACCTCTATCTTGCCTGTTATATAGGAAAGGGAATACCTAAAACTCAGAGGTAGGGTGGAAATTCTAATCTTTTCTTTTGTCTTTTTTTTTTTTCCCTCTTGTTCGCTGTACTTTACTGCTCAAACATCTAGTGGCAGTCATGGCAGAAACTAGCAGTGGAAGTTCTCATAAGCCAAACTTCTGTTGAAGGAGCTGCTTTCTCTATGCTCTGTGAAGATTTAGGTCCAATAGGGAAGGGCCAGACTGGTTGATATGTTATTTTCCTGTCTGCTGCTGGAACTCAGCAATGGACACAGTTATGTAATTGTGCAGAAGACTGGGATAACTAAAGACCCAGCTTTCTAAACAAAAGGCCAAAAAGAGGAGCCCCATTTGAAAGTATAGAACAAGTCTTGGAAAAGAAGTTCCCTATAGAATTCTCCAAAGGATTTAGACAAAACTCCCATGTCCTCTCTAGGATTTAGACACAATTTAAAAACTCTAACATTATATGCAAACTGTGCTGGGCACAATCCAAAATTATGAACTGCCAGAGAAACAATTTATTAGAAAAGAAGGTGCTGTTGTATAAGTTATGAATATCAGCTTAAGATACATGTTGACTATTTTCTCAGAACACAAACCTAATCATTCTACAATCCTAGATTAGCATATATTTTTTCTTTACTGTTTACAGACCCTTCAGTATATGGTCCCTGACTATCTTGGTTACCAGATTATTTATTTTTATAGACCTCTTATTTCTCTGTTAGCTACTTTATCTTCCAATTTCTCAGCTGTCCCACATTAGCTTTTAAACCAATTTCCAACAAGGTGTTTCTACATGGGCAGTTATTTGTGGACCTCCTCTGTCTTCTATTAGTTCTCCTCGTCCACTCTTGCTTGCCAAACTACTTTCCTTGAATTGTGAGTTTAGTAATCACTTTCACAGGCAGTCTCGCCTAATCCTTTCTAGACCAGACTGCTGCCACTTTTTATGCACTTCCAATAGTTGATCTACTTCCCCATTGTTGTGCTCGTTTTTAAGCTTGATAAAAACATAGAGCAATGAGGCTATGTTTTCTCCTTGCCTCCATACCTGGGACTTAAAATAATACTAGACACACAGTAGATGAGTAAATAAATAAATGAATAATTAAAGAAGACAAATAATCATGCTGACATCCAACTCTTAAAACTACTTCGAAATCTTTAGATTCTATAATCTGTATACATAAAAGTATTAGTTATTTTAATACATTTTTAGAACATGGAACTGAGACTAGGCTATCATAGGTGTTTTGGGGAACAGGAAAACATTACCAGCTCCACTATGTAAGATATGTTTACAACCCTTTCTCTTTTTGTTAGCCTACATTGAACATATTTGCCCTGATATTTCAGGGATTTTAAAATGTCTATTTTTGGATTTCAGAATGAACATTTGCATTTCTCTTATTTTCAGAAGAAGTTTAAGATTCAAAAAATGTTAAGTAATGTATTATTTTTGCTTGTAAAATGGTATAGGCCAAGATGTTTGCATATTAAGAAAAGTTAAGATAAATGATAAATTTAAAGAAATAATAAATTTTTACTTTGGTGATATCAAAAATAGAAACATAAATACATGAATTATTGTTCAGCTGTTAGTAATTGAAAAGGTGGCTTATCAAAATCTTCTAATTTTTACAGCCTAAATATTGAAGACTAAGATACTAACTCATATTTGTGAAAAACATCACATGAAAGGACATGGAAGATAAATTATGAATATATGTGATGCTAAGAAATTAGTTTTACTTACATTTAAAGACCAATGAATATTGTTTTTCAGTATGTTTACATCTGCAGTATACCATGTGCACCTCCTTCCTCCTTAATCCAAAAGATATTAATTTGCCAATTCATTCATCTCTTCAGAGGTTACTATATTTTTTATGTTATTTGATTTTGCCATTTTCTCTGTTATTCTGTCAGATTTAGCCTAGGAAATCTTGTTTAAACATTTTATCTTTTTCTTTCTGGTAAAATTGTAGATTTAGAGTTCATGTTCCCATATTTTCTCTTTGGTTTTAATATTCCACGATTCTGTGTTTCTATAATCTGGGTATTGCATAACCTCACAATATGCTTGCATACACATACAACTTAATAAAATAGAACAACAATGAAATGCTGTTTTCCTGACTTTACTCTCTTTGCTGGCTTTATAATTTTCTGCCCACGTAATTCTCATGTAGCTGTAAGGAAGACACACAGCTATAAAAATTCAAAAAAAAGTAAAAAAAAAAGGTCTTTTATTGATGAGAAGCATGAAATGAAGAAACAACCCTTGCAAAAGCTTAATCCAAACAACCAATTCATGATATGTATAATGCATATCTCGTAGACTCAAAGAAATCACCGAAACAAACAAACAAAACATAAAGAAGGGCAGAGATCATTGGAAACTAGAATTGCCTAGAAATCTCTCTACATCTATGTCTTTTATTTTCACTCTATGGGTGGCTTCATTTACCTTCAACAATTTTCTCCTTAAAACACAGACATCTTCAGTCACTCATTTCATGCTTTGCAAACAGAAAGAGAGGGACCCATCTATTGCAAAAACAATTTGAAAAGTTCAAGAGAAAGATTCCAACGTACTAGCTTTTTTCCCCCCTTAGTAGCCAAGAAAGAGGAGTTCTACAAAATTCCCAGCTTTCTTTATGTCTTAGGTACATATGCTGCAGGTACAGCCTGTGACAAACAGAAGGAGACAATTTGTCTTGGGAAGACCAACAAACAAACAAACAAAAAAGAACATTCCTTGCTGAATTTGAATAAAAGAATACTGAATGTTGACTCCCCTTCTGCCAATGTAAAATTCATAATTTCTCAAATTTAGAAAAGTGTGATTTAAAAAATGTGTGGGCCTAAGTGTGTACCATTTAGAACACACTCTTTGATGTTCAATTTATCAATAGCTCCCCTGGTATAGTCTGCCCTTTTCATTTGTGAAAGCTTTTATAGCACAAGGTTAATGCTCCCTAATGCATGCTACTGTCAATGTTAAGCATCACATATATCTTTCTGAAATTTCTTTGAAAACATCATGTACACATCATGAAAACATCATGAAATTTCTTTGAAAACAACATGTAATTCAATCATATATAAGTCCCATAGCATAAGTTTCATAGGAACATTGTCTTAGGCAATCATTAAAGTGAGTACCCACATAGAATGTTGACGGTCAACATACCTAGTTAATGATATTCTAAGATATTAATAAATTCATCTCATACCTAAGCAACATGGTTTACAAGTCTTTAATTCTTTCTTTAAAAATGTTTATTTCCAAACTACTGAAAATGTAGTTTTCCAAGTAATACTCATTTTCAGTGGTTCTGCCTTCTTACTATACTTTAAATACGTTTTTTATTTTTGAATTTTTTAAGGAGGGACATTTTCCTCAACTAATTGTCAAAAAATTAACCATCATATAAGATTTGGTTCAAATATTGTGGATATATTAATCAAATTTAACTAAATAATGTTGATATCCTGTAGCCTTATACTATTCCTGTATGGAGTATATTCTTTGCATTTACCTCATAGCACTATTTATTCCTCTTTTTTTTTTTTGTTTGCCTTACTGTATCATATGCTTGCTTTATCTCTCATGCAATATGTATACAATGTATATACAAAGACACAATGATTTATGTCTTTGTATCTAGAATAAGGGCCTGCAAAAAATAAGAAATCAATCAATAAATTAGGTAATATTTGTTTTGCATTTACTTTTAAAGAGTCACAGTGATGAAATCACTTTTATTCATGGTAGATTTGAATGAATTTCAAAAGAGCAGGAATAATAGTCAGAAGCCCTGTGTTCGAATACTAGACTCATTGTATTATGTCATCTTGAACACAATTCTGACATTCGGATGAATACATCAAATTTTAAATTTCTTTTATTCACAAAAGGTTTGCTAGTACTGATTTTCCAGCGCTTAGGATTTCCACGCTGTGTCTTTGAATGAATTCGTATTTCAACAGATAAAAAGCAAATCATCCCTATTTGGGCAGAATCGGAGTTCCCCAAGCTTTTCTACTTAGCCTACATTCACTTCTTCAGTGTGGTGACCCACTGAGCTCTGATTAGCTGTTTGAACACTTTAGGATTAGATAGATGACTCATTTCATAGTTTTCAAAATAATTGCTACTTGTATGTGCACAGTCTCTATGGATAAATGTTGATAACAAGACAAAAGTTCATTTTCAGCTGTTTGCTCTCATGAAATCTGAAGCTCATCTAATCCTTTAAGTAATGAATCATTATTACAGAAGATAATATACAGAACAATATGTGTTAGCACCTAGTATTGAACAAAACTTCAACAATAATGTGCCTTAGTATATCAATGCTAATTTTCTTGCATAGTACTTTACGATGCTGGTAACAAAAAACTGAAAATTGTCTCTCTGCCCTTTAAAATAACAGAACTATTTATGAGACAAAACAATGTCACACACTTGAATTCACTATGACATAATTTTTCTAACAGGGTAGAAAATGTTGTGAATAAGCTTTCTAACAGGGTAGAAAAGTTGAAAATGTTGTGTTGAAATTAATGCATGAAAAAATAAAATAAAATGAAGAAATTAATGCGTGAAAATTAAGAAGCTGTTTTATGGCAGCTGCTTCTCTTACTGAACTGGTTTGGTCTTTATGTCAGTTTTTAGAAGTTAATTTAAGAAAGCATATATTATTCAAAATGAATTATATTATTGTGTGTATCATAAAATAATGTATTTATCTTGACTATGTTATTTTTTTATATTTTAGCAAAGAGAATTAGGCATATAATCCTTTTGTGATTTTGTTCTGCTTCTGCAAATAGAAACCTTTATAAGATACAATGTTATTGCAAAATTTCACTTCAAACATATTTTCACAAGATTCATTTAGCTCAGATGAATCATATTACAAGGAAAATGTCATTTTATACAACTAGACTAGGGCTTTTTAGAGCTCAGAACTACTGAAATGTTGGCCTGACAATTATTTGATGTGGGAGTCTATTCTGTGTAGTGTAGAATATTTAGCACCATGCTTAGCCTCTACTTACTGGGTGTGAGTAGAATCCATGCATCTTCCCAGCCTCTAAGGGTAAAATCATCCCTTACTATTACCATTAAAAAAATCACAAACCTAAGAAAAATTATCTACCCTAGTAAAAGGCTTTTGCATTCATAAATTAAACAGTTTAATAGTTTATAAAAATCTACATGTCTATATCTTTATGTTCAAATTTATAAGCCTTTAAGTAATATGTGATTTTAGTGTGAAATGGCAGGTTTTTTTTTTTTATTAGCCCAGTGTTTTCTTATTGTTTGATCACAATAATTCAACATGACATAACAAAATTAAGATTGGCTCTTTCTGGAAAAATGCTCTAAAATCTGTTTCTTTACCTTTTCTTTAAAAAAAAAAAAAAAATTCTTTAGAGATGGAATCTTACTGTGTAACCCAGGCTGGAGTTCAGTGGGTTTTCACAGGCATGATCATAGTGTACTACAGCCTCAAAGTCCTGAGCCCAAGGGATCCTTCTGCCACAGCCTCCTGAGCAGTTGGAACTGCAGGCATGCACAATTGTGTCTGACTTAATGCTGTTATTTTCTAACCTACATACTCTTGACCAAAAATATAAATTTAATTTATAATTAAAATACTAGAGAAAGTTTCTTTGATGCAGGTGTTTATAAAGTATAACTAGTTCACATCATTATGAACTATAGTTTTTCAAACATTTGCCTTTCAGTAATACACTCTGCATTTTTAGTATTATTAACTCCATTCTCTTTGAGAAACTGGCAAAAAAAAAAGTAGTATGTTGAAAATAAGATAAATGTTACAATCATGATCATTTCAAGACTTTTTTTTTTTAATTTTGTGAGTATAGTATTACATTATTGTTGGATATGTGGCATTGCATTCCTCATATTTTCCTTTTTCTAATGGCTGAATCCTTATATCAGAGACCCAACAATGTATGGTGGTTATGATGAGCAGAAAGACTTAGTTTAAATTTCTGGCTCTAGCATTTACTAGCTAGACAATGGTCAGTAATTCATATACCCTCTTAAGCTTCAGGCTTCTCATTTGTGAAAAATGAGATAATATTAGTTTGATTTTAAAAGTATGTAATAAAGACAAATATATCTAAGGTGCTTAGGACAGTGCTTGAACAAAGCAAGTGTTCTGTAGTGGTTAGTTCATTATCATAGTCATTGTTATTATACAAATGTTTATACAAACAAACAGAAGTTTTCAGTTTCACTTTAAGTCCAATTGTTTGTCATATAAAGCCACCTATAGTTCTAGCTGTTGTATCATTTTACAATACAAATGTTTGCAAAATGGTAGCTCTTAAGCTGCGCATTGTCTTCCAATAAACTTTGAGAAAAAGGTAAGTTGAAGTTACATATTCTGGACTAGAATATGCTCTCATATATTGCCTTTTTTTCAGAAAGTAAATTTCTAGAATGATAAAGACTTAAAGTCTTATCTGCTATGCAAAAGGCAGTGACCTGACTATTTTATGTATGTCTAGAATTATTCCTCTAGGGTTTTGTTGTTTTATTACCATAATGGGTAGCCTACAATACGTAGTTTATGTTTAATGCAACACTCAAATGTTTTAAAATAATTTGTGAAGAAAACAAATGTATGTTTCACAATAACTATTAGAATATATGAAATTTAGAAAGGTGAAGGCAGATTCAGATTTGGATTAACTGGTATAATAAAAATAATATTTTTTATCAATAGAACTCATTCCTGTATACTGTAAGGTAAAAACATAATGTTCATTATTTCAGAGGAGACGAATGAGACTTAAAAAACAAAGGAAAATTAAAAGAAAAGAAAAAAGGTAAGGCTCTCTTATATAAGCATAAAAATATTCCATAGCAAGAAATACCTAGTTACTAACAAACTAAGTGAAAGGAGAGGTTAAAATAAAATAGTGGAGGATGCACATTGTCAACATACTATCATATATCCCCTTAAGTTCAATTTACTGGATAAGTTGTACTAAGGCTTTTCTGTTCATTTGAAATATATTTTTATGAATTATATATACAAATGTTAATGAAAGGCAAATACCATATTTTTTCTCTTTGGCAGGATAATCACTTGTTGATAAGACTTCCAAGCATTTGAAATATTCATGTATTAATATCTTTACTTCTATCTTTGTGAGTTTATTTATTTATTCACATATTCAACAAATATTTATAGGGCTCCTCCTATATTCTTGGAATTGTGCTGGAGTTGATGGTGAACAGTAAAAAAAACAAAAGATAAACATTTCTGGCTTTATTTTTTCATATTCTATTTAATAAAATAAATCAATGAAATATATAGTAAATAAAATGATAAGTGCTGTGGAGGAAGAAAGATTAGTGGCAAGAAATAGAGAACATTTGTGGAGACTTTACAAATGGGATGGGGAGGTCAGTAAAGACCTATCGTACAAGGTGAAATAAGGTAAGAATTGAAGGATGTAAAAGCAAGAACATTCAAGTCAGAGAGACATGCATAAGCAAAGTTCCTGAGGCAGAACTGTACAAGGAGGCCAGAGTGCTGAAACACACCGAAGGAAGAGGAAAATAGTAGATAGAAGATCAGAATGGTAACAGCATGGTATGGTATAGGGCGATGTTGTTCATTTTAATAATTGTGAGCGAGAAGGCATTCTGGGTGAGGAGATAAGCCATTGAGAGATTTAGATTAATGCAGCGGCATGATCTGAGATATGGCTTAATCTGAGATCTATGAGATTTGGCTTGATCTGAGATATGGCATGATCTGAGATCTATTCTGGGTGAGAAGATAAGCCATTGAGAGATTTAGATTAATGCAGTGGCATGATCTGAGATAATTTTAATATATAGACTCAAAGGTGGAAGAGGGAGATCATTTAAATGGAAATAATTTGCAACAATTTAGTTTTAATGTGATTGTAGCAACAAAGATAGTGAGAAAGAGTCAAATTCTGGGTATTTTGAAATTATATTACATTATATCCAACATGATGTCCTGACCAATTGGACATGGTGGCAGTTGGGGAAGGCATTATTTTGAGAGAAAGAGGCAACTTTGATAAGGCAACCATCTTTTGGGTGCTTGATGGTGAAGAAAAAGACATAAGATAACATAAAAGGAAATAAAATTTAGAGATATAGATAGAAAAAGTAATAAAACCAACTATATATGATTTAATCAACACAACCAATTTAATTCTAACAAAAATTTAAACAGAGATTAATAAGAAACTTAACTAGCTAATTTTAAAATTTGTATGAAAGAACAAATAACCAGCAAAGGTAGAGACAAAAGACAGAATATATTTTATGATATCGAGACAGTAAAAAATAGCAGATATCAATATAATGTGCCCTTGCTTTAAGAATAAATATTCTAATAGATGGGTTGTTATGCACAGAGAAAATATATTAAATTGGATTCCCACCTCATATCAGATGCAAAACTCAATTAAAACTCAAATGAGAACAACTTAATAAGCAAATAGCTCTTTTTTTTTCTTTTTAAGATGGAGTTTTTCTCTTGTTGTCTAGGCTGGAGTGCAATTGTCCAGTCTCAGCTCACCGCAACCTCAGCCTGGAATTACAGGTTTATGGCACCATGCCTGGCTAATCTTGTATTAGCTATTTTTTTTTTAGTAGAGTTGGAGTTTCTCCATGTTAGTCAGGCCAGTCTTGAACTCCTGACCTCAGGTGATCTGTCTGTCTCAGCCTCCCAAAGTGCTGGGATTACAGGTGTTAGTCACTGCACCTGGCTGCAAATAGCTCTTTTTTAAGGTGGGGAAGTGATTTTTAAATTAAGATGCATAAAATACAAAATGATAAAGGAAATTATTAATTTTAAAACATTCAAATTAATAATTTAGGTTCAGTGAGAAAACACAATAAAGTTATAAGACAACTCACAAAATGGAGAAGATATTTGTGATAAAAATAGGTTACAAAGGGTTAATATTCAAAATGTATAAAGAACCAAAAATTAATGAAAAAAAAAACCCACCACAGCTTAATAGACTTATAAGCAAGAGAAATGAACAGGCATTTTAGAGACATGAGAGCATGACACACAATAGATATGAAAAGATATTTGATCTCATTGTTAATCTGGGAAGTGAAAATGAGAACCACAATGAAATGCATGTTTACTGCAACTGTATTCTAAATTTTGGCTGGGATATGTAGGAATGAAAACACTTATACATTTTAATGGAGTGTAATTTGTGTAATAATGTTGGAACCTAGTAAAAATGAAAATAGATATTACGTAAGTACCCCATATTTTATTTTTCAGTTATTATTTTATAGATTTGAAAGTAAATACATAAGATTTTGCAACAGCAAAACAACAAAATGAAACAAAGCAAAATGACCTGTATATAATCAAACTTCCGCCAAGGCCACAGAATAATAAATTATATGATTGATTTGATAACACTGATTACTAAGCATATAATATATGAAATGATAATCAGTGCTATAGAGAAAGATTGTGGCAGGAAATAGAGAATGTGGACATTTTACAAATGAAATTGGGCAGTCAGTGTAAACCTTATGGACAAGGTGGAAATAGGTAAGAATGAAGTAGAGGAAGGTTTGGCAAGCTTTCTAATTAAGTGTCAGTATACATTTTAGTCTCTGAGCACCACACATGTTGTCTATCGTATATACTTATTTTTTAAAAAACAAAATAACACAAAACAAAACCTTAAGGTTTAAAATATGAGCTCAAAGTCTGTAAAACAAAAGAGGTTGCTTATCTGATTTGGTCCATTGGCCATAGTTTCTAATTGCTGAACTAGGTATACAAGAGAAAACATTATGAATTTCACAAATATACATCTTAGAGAAGACAAAAAACAAGCAAATGATGGCAGAATAAATATTGTATTCTATTTATAATTCAAAAATATGTAAACCAAGCCATTTATAGGGTTTCATACATATAGATTATCACTATTAAGGAGGCATATGAATGACAAAAATAAAAATTAAACACACCTTACCTCTGAAGAGAAGTGGCACCCAGAAGATGCCAATGGCATTGGATACTTTTTTTTTCAAGAGTATATTTTCAGTATTTGTATGTGGATTTTATTTATATAGTTATATCATATATATATTTTATAAATACTTTTGTATGCATTTTGTATGCTGCTAACCTTTCTTACTGCTCATCATACTTTCATGTTAATTGAAATTAGTGTATTTCAACTAATTGAAATATACTCAGATTTCTAAATTCAAGAAACTACACAACTTCAGAGAAACCATTCAACTACCACCTTCAAGTTGTCCTTCCTTAAGAATTGTGATCAGATAACCAAAGATGGTGAGATATTTGAGGATAATAGCAGTAAAGAGAAAACCTAACACATAAAAAAAAATCTGAAAATTGTGGAAACATTATATTATTACAATCAGAGAATTTGCAGAGCAGATTTTAGTTCTAAATACAGAACAGACTTGCCATGAATATAAAATAATCAGAAAAGTAAACATTTTTATTGGAAACTTAAAATATTATGTTAGTAATTAGAATTCCTAATTCTAGATTTTGTCTAGAAGATAACATTTATTAATTATTTTGGCTTACAGATCTGAAAAATCAGTGAGATATAAATTATATGCAAAAATTGGGTTCTAGTTTTAGGAGATTTTGATTCTTATTTATAGCTGTCCTAGAAGGGTAGGAAAAAGACAATGTGAGATAGGAAATTATCAAAGACAATTGAGAATAATATTAACATCCAATCCATATACTTTTGGTCATGGAAATCTGATTTTTCTTTGAAGAATCTACTGTGACTCTTAATAACTAAGACATGCCTTCTCACTCTAGGTTAGGGTTAGTTATGTGAATCAAGGAAAGCTATTTACATTTTTTTTTCTTTTTTTAAGTATTTAATTTTTTAAGCCATCTTTTTTATTCTATGAGTTGCTAATTATCTCCCAGTACTAGTTTGTTACTGCTTTTTTTTTTTTTTCATCAATGAACTATTTAACCTTATTTGTAAAAAGTTTTAGAAATTTTTTCAATAAATATTTGAAATGGAGCAATATGTATTCTAATAAAGGTCAAAAAACCATAATTTTTCTGGAAACATGTTTCCGCTGTATTCTCTCTCAGTATGTTTTCAGATTAGTTTCTGTTATGTGCAAAGAAATGGTAACCCTGGGGATTTAATTTTTTATTAATGTAAAATGTGGCTCAGTTACCTACATTTATTCTGATTCTCCTACAGTCTCCTTAGCTCACGCTTCTGAGCTTAGTTATAATCATCTTTTCAGTCTCTGAGTTTTGTTATATCCTGAAAAGTCTCTGTGTCTCTTTTCCTTTGTAGTTCCACTAACTTTCCAAGTGATCTCTTATAGTCATATGTTTTAAATGACATCTATACATTGATGAAAATTTATTTGTTTCCCCAGCTTGAACCTCTCTCCTGGACTTTAGATGCAATTCCAGATGCTGCCTTAACTCTGCTTTCATAGTATATAGTAGGCACCCCACGTGAACATGTTCAAAACCTAAGGGAACATTCCTCCTCTTTCAAGCCTGAAATCTGACTTCTATTTCTTGGTTGCTCAGCCCAAAAGTCTTGAAGCCATTTTTGACTTCATTCTTTCCCCTACGTTCCTACATCTAATGCACACTGAATCCTGCAAACGCAGTCACATTTCATCTTTTACACAACTCAAGTCACCATCATGTTTTAAATAGAATTTTACAAGCACTAACTGTATTTCCTGCTTCAGTTCTTGACCTACCAATCTTCAGTCTACTTACAGTATAGCAGACAGCGATATTTAGGAAACATAACCAGATATTGTCACTTAATGGCTTAAAACCATCCACAGGCTTCAAATTATTTCTCAACTAAAACCATTGTCCTTTGAATAGCAAACAAACCTGACAGGATTTGTCCACCACTACCTGTCTTCCACCTCCTACCTAACTGTCCTTGCTCACTCTGCTCCAGATGCACTGACTTATTACTCTTTCACTCTCATAATGTTCTCATTCTGGCTACCTTTATGAAGAACCCTCTCGTTGTTTAGTACACCCCTCAACTATCCTACTTTTGGTGATAATTAGAAATAAAGTAAAAACTCCCACCACCTGTTCCAGGCAGTAGGCAAACCATTTACCTCTAAAGCTCTTGTGACCATTTACATAATGTATAAAATTATCTAGTTTCTTTTTTTATGTCTATTTCTTCATTCTAGATTGTTAAGATCTAAGTTAGGATTAATGTTTCTCTGTTCTGTTTGTTACTGTAGCCAAAACTCCTAAAAGAACCTCTTTATTGTCGAATGAATGATGAAGGATGGGTAGATTGATAAGCCAATCTATCAATTATTTATTAAGTATTTTCATTTTAGTCTATCAGGAAAAATAAAGCAAAAATGTAGAATGTTGTAACTTTTTAAAAAAGAACTGGAAAATATGTCACTATAGCAATCAAATGGACATTCTGTTTGTCAAATGTTTTCAAGCATTTATAAATTTCCCAGAGACATTAAAGTTATACATGTAAAATATATTAAAGCGTTATGGGCTGCACATGGGGGCTCACACCTGTAATTCCAGAGCTTTCAGAGGCCCAGGCAGAAGGATCAGGTGAGACAAGGCTCTTGAGACCAGCCTGGGCAACATAAGAAGGTTCCATCTCTAAAAAAATTAAAAATACTTAGCCAGCTTCAACTGAACCCATCATCCAAATAGTGAACATAGTATCCAATAGATTTTCAATCTTTACCCCCGCCATTCCATACTCATTTTGGATTCCCAATGTCTACTGTTCTCTTCTTTATGTCCACATGTATTCAATGTTAGCTCCCACTTATAAACAAGAACATGAGGTATTTGGTTTTCTGTTTCTGAATTAATTCACTTAGAATAATGGCCACCAGCTGCATCTGTGTGGCTGCAGAGGCCATGACTTCATTCTTTTCATGGTTCTGCAGTATATCCTGATGTATTTTTACTACATTGCTTTTATCCAGTCCACCACTGATGGGCACCTAGGTTGATTCCATGTCTTTCCTGTTGAGAATAGTGCTGTGGTAAACTTGCAAGTGCAGGTGTCTTTTTGGTAAAAAAGATTTATTTTCTTTTGGGTAACTACCCAGTAGTAGAACTGCTGCACATGTATCCCTCTGAATCTAAATTAAAAATATATATATGGCCTGATGTGGTAGTATGTGCCTGAAGTCCCAGCTACTCAGGTGGCTGAGGTGGGAAGATCATTTGAGCCCAGGATTTTGAGGTTGCCATGAGCAATGATCATGCCTTTGCACAGCAGAGAAAGACCCTGACTCAAAAAATAAAATAAACAACAATGACAACAACAAAAAAAACAATATTAGGGAAATTTTCTGTGAATAGAAATATGTAGATGTTTAATACAATCTTGTAACAAAGTGTATTGAGAATTTTGTTTTTCACCTAAGTTGTAGAACATTGATCAATGCCGTTTTATTGCTACAGACTGTCATATTGAAAAGCAATTGATATTTTTATTTCAATACTGACTTCATGAGAGAGTCTAATCATTATAGTTAATCTAGTCATTCATCAGGTTTACTGTGAATAAAGGCAGTTAATTCTTTAAACAAAAAGTAGTATATAAATGATAATATTATATATTCACGGGACATTTTGGATTTTTCTTAGAAAGATCACAAATAAATTTGAAGGAGAATTTTTAGGGATACAAGATGGATGAACATATGTTCTATCAAAAAAAAAAAGCCATACTTGCCATAACTCTCTACATGAGGACAGGCTCTTGACACTCCCTAGTCAACACCAATTCCAAAGCATTTTTTTAGCTGTTTCTATTGTCACCATGAGATCCTTAAATAAGTAACTGCAGTTGGGAATTAAGATAGGAAATGCACATACTCTTGTGTCTTCTATCATCCCCACAAAGTGTTTCCTAGAATTCAACCAACCATCTGTCATCTCATATAAGTCCCATAATCAGTATAAGAAGATAGAGATTCAGGCTATTTTTTAAGTGATAAGAAGCACATTTAATTGCTGAATATTATTATCCCAGTAATTAAAAAGTGGCATGGAGGATAATGACACCGAATCCAATGAGTCGATTAGACCCTTTCTGAAATCACCATTATAAGCAAAAGAACATTTAACTCTTTCATAAAAATAGATGTTAGTATAGTTTTTTGCCTGTTATTTTATTAATTAATAATTAGATAATCAATCACATTTATTGATTTACATATGTTGTGTCGTCCTTACATCTCTTCAGTAAATCTCACTTGATAATAATGAATGATTTCTTTTAATGTGCTACTGAATTTGCTTTTTTAGTATTTCATTGAGAATTCCTGCATCTGTGTTCCTCAGGTATATTGACCTGTAGTCTTCTTTTCTTGAAGTGTCCTTTCTGGCTTTGGTATCAGGAGAATGCTAGCCTTGTACAATAAGTTTGAAAGTATTCCCCCCTTTTCAATTATTTGGAAGAGTATGAGACTCTTTTTCTTCTTCTTTTTTTGAGATGGAGTTTCCCTCTTGCTGCCCAAGCTGGAGTGCAATAACAGGATCTCAGCTCACCAGAACCTCTGCCTCCCGTGTTTAAGCAATTCTCCTGTTTCAGCCTTCCGAGTAGCTGGGATTACAGTCATGCATCACCACGCCTGGCTAATTTTGTATTTTTTTTAGTAGAGATGGGGGTCTCTCCATGTTGGTCAGGCTGGTCTTGAACTCCAGACCTCAGGTGATCCTCCCACCTCAGCCTCCCAAATTGCTGGGATTACAGACATGAACACCACACCCAGGCTTATTATTCATTTTTTAATGTTTGGTAAAATTTAGCTGTGTAGCCATCAATTCCTGGGCATTTCTTTGATGGGAGACATTTTACTACCAATTCAATCTCTTTATTTGTTATTGATGTCTTCAGATGCTCTATTTCTTCCTGATTCAGTCTTGGTAGGTTGCATGCTTCTAGAAATTCATCCATTTCTTCTAGGTGAATTAATTTGTTGGTATATAGTTATTCATACTATTCTTTTATGACCTTTACATTTCTATGGCACCAATCATAACATCTTCTCTTTCATTTCTGATTTTGTTTGAATCTTTACTTTTCTCTTTGTAAGCCTAACTAAAGTTTTGTTGATTTTATCTTTTAAAAAATCAACTTTTAGTTTTGTTGATTTTTCTATTTTTTAATTTTCTCTTTATTTTTCCTCTCATCTTTCATCTCAATAGATGCAGAAAAAGAATTTGACAAAAATCAGCATCTGTTCATAATAAAAACTCTCAAAAAAATAGGGACAGAAGGGATCTACTTCAACATAGTAAAGGTCATATATGACAAGCTCACAGCTTACATCAAATACAATGGTTAAGACTAGACATCTTTTCTTCTAAGATAAACAAGACAAAGATGCCCACTATCACCACTTTCGTTCAACATATTATTGGAGTGTTGGTCAGTGCAATTTTTTAAAAAATAAAAATAAAAATTCATCCATACCGGAAAAGAAAAAGTGAAATTATCTCTGTTTGATGCTTGATAAATTATCACCTCTAGTATGACTGCTTATATGGAAAACCCTGAAGAATCCATCAGAATACTGTTAGAAATAAAAAACAAATTCAGTGAAGTTGCAGATTTGAAAATCAACATTAAAAAATGAGTATTATTTCTATACATTAAGAACAAACTATCCCCCACAAAAAATTAAGAAACCAATCTTATTTATAGTGGCATCAAAAAATTCTTAAGAGTAAATTTAACTAAGGAGGTCAAAGATCTGTGCACTGAAAGCTATAAAACATCAAAGAAAGAAACTGAAGAAGAAACAAGTAAATAAAAAATATTCCATGTTTATGGATTGGAAGAATTAATGTTGTTAACATATCCACACTAACCAAAGAAGTCTACAGATCCAATACAATTTCCATAAAACTCCAATATTATTTTTCAAAAAAACACAACAATTTTAAAATTTGTATAAAACTTGAAAAGACCTCCAAATAGCCAGAACAATCTTGAGCAAAAAGAACAAAGCCGAAGGCATCATACTCCCTGATTTTTAATATATCATAATGCTATTGTAATCAAAACAGCATGATACTGGCATTAGAAAACACATTTACTAATGGAACAGGATAGAAAGTCCAGAAATAAATCCAAGTATTTAGGTCAGTTGATTTTTTAAAAACTTGCCATAATGGGGAAAGTTACAGTCTCTTCAATAAATGTTGTTGGGATAATCAAATATCCTCTTGTGGAAGAATAAAACTGTACCTTTACGTCAAATCATATGCAAAAATAAACTGCAAAAAAAGGACTTTAAGGCAAAGCCTGAACTTGTAAAACTACTAGAAGAAAACAAGGTAAAATCTCTGCAGTATTGGTCTGGACAGTGATTTATTTATTGGAAATAACTTCAAAACCACATGCAACAAGAGCAAAAATAGATAAATTTAATTATGCTAAGTTAGAAGACTTCTATACAGCAAAGGAAACAAGAGAGTGCAGGGACAACCACCTATTGAGAGAAAATATTTCCAAGCCACACATGTGATAATGAACTAGTATCTGAAATACATAAGCAAATAATACAATTCTATAATAAGAAAACAAGTAATTCAATTTAAAAGTTGGGCAAAGAATCTTAAAAGCCATTTCTCAAATTAAAAGCTACAAATGGCCAACAGATATATAAAAAATCCTCAACATCTTTAATAAACAGGGAAATGCCACCACACCAGGCCCCAACTCTAAGCATATGTCTAAAGGAATTGAAATCTGTATGTTCAAGAGATACCTGTACTTCCATATCTACTTAACATTATTCATAATAACCAAGATGGAAGCAATGTAAATGTTCATAAATAGAAGAATGGATAAAGAAAGTGTGGTATACATGCACAGTGGAGTATTATACAGCCTTTAAAAACAAGGAAAGTCTTTTTCACGGTAACACGAATGAAACTAAAGGACATTATGCTAAGTGAAACAAGCCAAGCACAGTAAGCAAATGCTGTATGATCTCACTTACATACACAATGCAAAACAGTTGATCTCATAGAAACAGAGAGTAGAATGGTGGCTATGGGAGGGTAGAGCTGGACAGGGATAGGTCCAGGGAAAGGAATGATATTGAACAAGGGGTAAAAAGTTTCAGTTAGATGGGAACAATAATTTTAGTGATCTATCGAACTACATGGTGACCATGGTTAACAATAATGTATTGTATATTTCAAAATTACTAAAAGAATGGATTTATAATGTCCTCACTACAAAAAAAATAAGTAGGTACAGTAATAGATACATTAATCAGCTTGATTGATGCCTTCTACAATATATAAATGGATCGAAATATCACATTGTACCCTATAAATATATAATTATGATTCCTCAATTATAAACACATAAGTTTTAAAAAGTAACAAATGAATATTTATAACAATGTTAATATAAGTAAAATAATATAAATATAAGCACTAGTATAACAAATTTAATAGTCATGCATTCTTAACACAACTCACTGTAGCAGTAGCTTTCAGAATCATAACATTTCTTAAATCAGATAGCTAATTATATTAATACTCTGCACAAAGAAAAATGAAATCCTAAGACATATCTCTTCAAATATAAAAAGTTAAATGAAAAATTGAGATGAATTCTGAGATAGTTCTGATATGTTTTTAAAGCTACATGATTTTTATCATGGAGCTTTTTATTACAAAAAACTACTAACTAAAGAGCACTTAATGTGAATTTAATTCATTTTTATGTGAAATTCACATTGTTTAAATAAACATATAAATTTTAGCATTTCTACACGCTGAGATCAGAGATATTTTGATTATCTAGCTAGTGCCATATAAATTCAAGATTACAAAATGCTGCTAAGTAGAAAAGCAAAAAAACTTCTTTCATCTATATTTTCTTCAACTATTCATGAGTTTCTTTAAGTTTATTCTGGAGGAAAGACTCATAATTTTACTTCAGGACACAAAGACTTAGTCAGTATATTATATTTCTAGTTCAAAGCATGCAAGAAAACCGAACCAGCAAAGCAAATTTATTTGATGTTGCTTTGTGTTAGAATCTAGGGAAAATAAATACTTTGATCAATTTGCTGCCTTGGAAATGTCCTCTAGTAGAACTGCTCAAAAGTAGTCTTTGATACAGCTTGCATAGCATATGTGTCAATCTTCAATTGAATTTGTTGCACAGGTTGTAGGAAAGATCAAGTAATCTAATATGTTACATATTTTATTAATTTCTATCATGATTAAATAAGAAAAGTTCCTTTAACTTTTTAGTTTCTTGATCCCAAATTAGTAAGAATCATAGTGTATTTATACAGATTTCAGAAAAGAGATAGCTAGGTAAACATCAACATAAACATTTAAAAATGAAAATATGTCTTTATGTGAAAAAGTCCTGATGTAAAACGCCTTTAGTATATCTAGTACATTTACAAATAAACATTTATGTCAAATCAAAGTATAAAGAAATTATCTAAATGTTTCTTTATAACTAAGACAGAATACCTATTTTATAATTACTGAGAAACAATTAGATGGTTTCAAATACAAACTTTTAGGCCAGCACATATGTAACAGTTAAATGTAGAAATAAAGGAAGGAAACATGATATTTTTTAACTGAGAAGAATAAAAATTATTATATGATAAGGATATAATTTATTATATTTCCATTCTATTCCACGTAAATAAGAAAACTTGAGAAGTAGATTTTATTATTATTTTGATTTTACAAATGAGAAAAAAATGATTTTCAGAGACTCAGGAGGATAGGAATATTTCACAAAGTGATCTTTTTGAAATTTGAACCTTGATCTGTCAAGCACAAACCTCATCACATAAAAATGCAATTCATTATAACACATGGGCACTCTCCCTGCACTGCCCTCCATACAAAACAAATACATTTAGTGATATAAAAGGTTGTGTGATGTTTGAGGGTAACACCAACAATTGCATTTTAATTAAAATATAAGTTTTGTCTGATAAAATTATCTAAAATCATTGTGTCCAATTCCAGAGACATTTCTACAATAAGTTCCTTATTCCTACAATGGTAAGGGCAGGAATAAGGAACTCACTTTGTTGAATTTTTGTTACAGAAACTCAAAACAATGTAAGTAACCAAACTCGTTCTCTGTAATTTACTGAATGTATGCAAACATTGACAGAATTTTTATCTATTTTTTAAAAATTTGCTCTTATGAATATTATCTAGCAACCAGATAATTATATACTTTGAAAACTAGGTAAATGCTTTATACACAATGTGCAACTAATTTTCACAAGCAAAAATAATGATTTCAAACAATCTACTATGACTGTATAGGGAAAAAACTGGTTCTTTACTGTTTGTATAAGATTGTGGTTTTAGTATAGATGCAAAATGCAATTTTTAAAATTTTCTGATATTACTAAAATACAAGTCAATTTTTATGTCTTCTTAAAACATTTTTATATTTCATACTAATACAATTCACTTATTTATCATATTTGAAAACGTAATTTGTATTTGAAAGAAAAAACAAACATCTTAGTTTCAGAAAATGTTCAAAAATAAAACAAGGAGTAATATATTTAGTTTACATCCATCCAGTGCAATTTTACTTCACTGTTTTTAAGATTGTCAATTAATTTGGCTGCTCAAGGAGTTTCTGTGATATATCTAAAGGAAGACTCAAAATATAGGAAAGATGCCAGACATATTTGCCTGAAATTTCCCATCATGTCAGTTGCATAATATGCTACTGAATAATTCTGATGTATTTATCAATAGAGTTTTTGAAAATTGGTACATTATATTTATATAATTTCTCTTAAGATTGATAAAAGCATCAGAAGTATATAATTATAAAAATCAACTAAATGAACAAATTATTTGAATAAACCTGAGAAATCTTTGGAAAACTACTGTTTGTATGTTTACAGTCACTGTTTATCAAAAGAATTAACAGCACTCCAGAAAGTTTTCCTAGCACTTTAAGTTTAAAATATACATTTATTTTTCCAATGTTTGATTGTGTGGATTTAAAAATTATTAAATCAATATTGACCCAAAATATATATTACTCTTTTATACACTTTAGCTCTTTTGTCCTATAATGAAATAGAGTAAGAAGTGAATATAAACAGTTGCAAAACTCATAGTTGGTTACTCATAATTTTAAATAGTTAGTAGAATTTCCTAATGGAAAGCATCAGAAAAATTTTGATGACTAGGAAATGAGAAGAAGCAATGCTATCTAATTCATTGATGCAAATGAATCTGAAAATATTGGATAATCAAAAAAGATAAGATTTTTTATTGATATTTTTATTATAATTAGTATATTTTTAATAATAAAATTTACTTTAGGACTTAATTCAGTACCAACATACATATTTGTCTTATTTCATTGACTTTGAAAAATATTAGATTACTCTGACTCTAGGTGGGAAATGTACGACATTTAACAGAGGATTACTAAATATATAAAAACTAGTGAATTCTATTCACTAGTCTAAAAAAATAATTTCAGATATCATGCCATTTAAATATAAGGAAATTGTCGGCACAAATGCTTTGAGTTAACTTTTAAAGTTATTTAAAAATCATTATGTGTACAATTCAAGTAAAGTAATAATTTCAATAAAGTGCAATTTTTATATTTTTAGCAGGATGAAACTCTATTCAATAAATATTGGAGTTTGGAGTTCAGCTCTAATTTTTAAATCATTGTCTAGCTTTCTAGGCACAAAATAAATTTAACTTTTCTAGATCTCAATATACAAATACTTAAAACCAAAGATTTAAATTAAAATTTTCAGTTTGACAATATTTTCAAAACTGCTATAATTCCCTCAAACCTGTTCTTGTTTCATCTATGACCCTCTACTATCTCTTTCTCTCCCGAACTATATATTCTTTTTATAAAGCAAATTTTATGAAAGCAAGATAAATTTTGTGGTTCCTATCATTTGTAGCCATTTGTATGCATGTGCATGTAAACCTCTGCATTTTTATGCTGTCATTTATAGCAATTACACCAATCCTGGTTTTAATTACCTTATGAGATGAACAGCTTCAGGCCTAAATCCTATGTGTGATCCTTCAGGCCCAACGAGTGGCTTTGCTTGTTATATCTCATGTGAACAGCAGCCAACCCCATACTGGATGTCATACACAGTTATTGCATTGCAGCTTTCTGGAGGGAATTTCAGTCAAGGATTCAGGCCCATTGCACCAGCCTGATTATACACATTGTTGTGTCCTTACTGAGGTATTTCCATGCAAAGACCTCCTTATCAGAGGATTGGCTGAGGCACTTTTCTACCCCAACCCTTCCCCCCATACTTCCTCTTATCCCCCAGATCCATTAAAAAGGCAAGAACCTTTTGTGTGGAACTTCACAGCAACAGGACAGTTCTATCTATCTGTGCTGCATGTCATGTGACCCTCACTTGGTGCCAAATACAGGGAATAATGGAACCCTAGGGAACTGGTACCTTTTATTTTTGTCACTTACCTTCACTGCTACAGTAAGAGAATAGATGGATGATTGTTATTTCAGTTTGGTACATTGTCCTCATTGACCAGCTTGGCACCTGGAAGCTCAGCACGTATGTGTGTGTGTGTGTGTGTGTGTGTGTGTGTGTGTGTGTGACCGTGTGCATATGCACATGCATGCATACATGTGTCTGTGTGCTGTGTGTGTTATGTATGTTTATAAGCAATTGCATTTCACTGCTAAGCAACTTTGTTAAAGCATTATTATTATCATTTTATATATGAAGAAATCACAGCAGAGAGAGAATGCTTTGCTCAGATTCACATATTAACTAAAAAAGTTAGATTGTCATTCAATGTCTTTCTCCTGACAGGCTTTTTTTCCCATGATAGTACGTACAGAAATTATTTACCTTTTTGTTTAACTTCTGTTTATGCTACTAATGTAAACTTTCCATGAGTCTTTAATTCCTAGCCCTACTCCTTAGAGGCAATTCTGATTAGTACTATCTTTAAAGTTATCTATTAATATTATCCTTCCTTTCTAGGATAGCTGTATATATGTATATATACATACACACACACATGCGCTCACACATCCTTATAGAGTTAACATTTTGTTGCAATTTGTTTCTCTTTATGTAAAAAATGTTTTGACATATTTTATATCTACATTTATCTATTCATTATGTACACATTTACTCAAGCCTTCTTAATGAATTCATAGCAATCTTTTGCATAAGTATGTCATACTATATTAAATCCTCTATTTTTATTCATATATAAGTTTACTTTGTTTTACCTGCAAGATTTAGCTTTCTAAAAGATACTACATAATATTTGGGCATATATATAATTATTATTATGAGTTGAGTTATAACTTCCCAATATGCATGTGTTGAAGTCCTAACTCCCAGTATCTCAGAATGAAGCCTTATTTAGAGATAGAGTCATTATAGAGTAATCAAGTTAAAATGAGGTTATCAAAGTGGAACCTGATGTAATGTGATTGGTACACTCATAAGATGGGGACATTTGAACACAGAGACAGGCATAGAGGGAAGACAATGTAAAGAATGTGATTCGATGTAGGGAGAAGACAGCCAGCTCCAGGCTAAGTAGAGAGGCCTGAAACAGATTATTCCCTTGCAGTACTCAGAAAAAAAACAGCCCTGCCAGCACCTCAATTCCCAGAACTTAGAGTCAATCAATTTGCATTGTTTAACCCATCTTGCCTATGGTATGTTGTTATGACAGCCCCAGCAAACTAATGCATATATTCTTTCAAGTAATTTTGTTGAGTGTAATCATGAATTTCTTACACATTTTTATTATATAATACCAAATCGTTCTCTGAAAAGTTTATGTCAATTTATAGCGTATATAATATTTTTTTATTGGAAAAGTATTTAAGTAGTAACTCTCTCATAATGTCAACGTATGAAAAATGCTACATGTTTCTGGGGAAAACTAGTGAATATGGGTGACAATATGCTTCTGGAATATTTTTGCTAATGTTAAATTTGTGACATGTAAAGGGATACGGTTTAAGTGACTAAACAGTACAATTTAAAGCAGGAATGAAGGAATTTAAATAAGTATACAGAATCTGGTTATTTTAATTCAATCTGATGTCTAGATTATGGTATAAATTTAAAGGGTCTTCCTAGATGCTAACTTAGAATATAATCAAAGTTTGGTATAAAGTGAGTATAAGAATATTGGATGGATAGATAGAAGATTACCCGGATGGATTACTTTTGATTTAAAGACACTAAGAAAACCAACTGAGTTCTTTTAACTCACAAAGACATAAATTTGATTCAGAGACATCTAAACATTCTGACCTTAAAACTACAGGAAAGAAAAGAGCAAACTTGATTTTTTTTTCATGGATTTACAAGGTTTTAGATTCACTCTTGATGTGCATTGAAATTTTCTCCCATTGATAAAAGATTCTGAGATCAGTGAACTCACATGTTTGAGAGGACTGTAAAGCTTTTGAGTAGAAATAAAGTCATTTTTTCCAGATTTCCATAGTATTTTTAACTGGAGCATGTCTAATGTTCTGTAACTTTCTTTTAAGTCAAACTTAGGATGTCTTTGAGTTATTCAGTTTCTGCCCTTTTAGTATAGCCTATTTTGAAACAGAATGAATGAAGCTGAAAATGATTTATGCCCATAAACATGTCATTCTTTCTCTATAATGTTTAAATAAATGCATGAGAATTCTAGGCTTTTTCCTAAGTTTATACTTATATTTGCTAATCTCCAAACAGCTATTAAATCTACAGAGTTTTACACTATTTTTTCACCCCCTGGAATAAAAACCTTTGCTGTTTTAAAAATGTGTTTTATTTAGGCCAGGCACTTGGCTCCTACAAAAGTACCTGACATGTACTGAATGCACAGAAATTATTGGATAAACTAAGGAATAAAATCAGCAGACAGAAATAATCAGTATTACAACTCTGGATTTCAAGTTGTAGTGCTTTCCTGATCAACTGCATCCCATAATTTTAAAATGTTTCAAATTATTGTACACTTGGATTAACATTTTAAATCAACTAACCAAGAACTCTTTTCCTCTGGACATTCCATATGTATGTGGATCCTGCCACTTCTCACCACCATCACTGTTACCAAAAACAAAGTTATTGACATCGTTTTACCTAGATAATTTCTATAGCCTAACTCATCTTCCCAAGTAGGCCTTTGCTTCCCATCAGGCTGCCTGTTCTCAGCCAGCAGCCCAACTGAATTTTTATAACTTATTTGAACATATTATTATTCTGCATAAGACTCTCACATGGACTCACATTATATTTTAAAAAGCCAAAGTCCTAACAATGGCTTACAAGACTTAGAAGGTGGGTCCCTTGTTACCTGTCTGCCCTTTTTCACTACTGTTCTCACCCTCCCACTCTGCTTTAGCTCACTGATCTCCTGGCTGTCCATTCAACTCTTCAGGCAAACTTTCACTGTAGAGCATTTTTACTTGATGTTACTAATACCTGTGCATCCTGCCCTTCCCCAAAGTTCTGTGTCTGCTGTCTCACATCCTTCACAACTTGATTCCTGCCACTTTTTCTGGGCTGTCCTTTAAAACTGCAATCCTGCCCACTCCCATGACTACCTCTCCCTTGATCTTTACACTACTTTTATTAATTCTACATGCATCAGCATTTAACACACTAGATATTGATTTTTCTTGTTCATTATTTTCTCACCATTAGAAAGTAAGCTCCATAAGGTAGAAACTTTTATTTTGCTCATTGCTGTATCTGCTCTGTCCTAAGCAGTGTTTGGCACATGTGTGCAAATGCGTATGCATGAAAACACACACACAATGTCTAAGAATCATCTGTAGAAAAAAGAAATGAACAAACTTTCACGGTACTTAGTTCCCTTCCCTCAGACTAATTTGCATTTCTTTCAGCTCCTGCATGTTTAAACATTCAGTGAATGCTGCATCTTTAGGGAACTTCCCTGTCCACCTTATGTATAATTTTAGTACCCACTATAATCATGCATAGCTTACTTGTTTTGAATGGTTATTACTGTATAGATTATTTGTTTTACAAAACTGTTTCCATTTTGTTTCTTTCACTCTGTATAACAATGCTAGCTCCATTAGAGCAAAGACATTATGTGTGGTTAATCTGTTTCCCTAGTTCCTAGGACATTGACGGGAACATGATGGCCAATACATAATTTTTGCATATGTGAATGAGCTAAGCCTACCTAACTGCATGCCCTATAAGTAAAAACTTCAGTTTTTGAATTGTTGTGCAGTACAGATAAATAGCTAACAAGTTTCACTTAGCTGCTTTAATTGCTAAAATTCAAATGGCTCTCCTAAGCTAAATTATTTCTAATTTCATGACCCATTATTACAGAAGTTGTAGATGTCTCTACCAGAAGTTACCTTATAATTGGATGTCATTTATTCTTATTCTGCAATCTCACTTTACAACCAAGCCTTTATTAAATTCTAAGTTTTATTATATTTTTAATTCTCAGCTTAATGATGACACATTTTCATCAACTTTTATGTTGCATAATTAATATTTTCTTATCTAATTATCAGAAATAAAAAATGTGAACATGGTTTTCACATATGTAAAGATACTAACTGATATATGTAAGTAACAATGAGATGAGGTGGTGATAGGTATGCCATAGGAGAATGCTATAGTGTTTCAGGGACTCTGGATATATGTATTCAGGAATCCTGTAACAAGTTCTAAAATATAAAGTAGAAAGTAAGGGATATTTACAGTGGTCTGCAATCTAGCATCCCTTCCTCTCATGAGGTCATCTGATTATGACCAGCAATTCGCATCTCTCTACATACCTTAATCCCAAATTAAGGTCCTGGGCGACACTTGCAAAAGCAAAAACTCTGCAGGTATTCAAGCAAAACAAAGTCACATTCACATTTTTAGCATGAAACATAATTTACTCAAACACACACACACACACACACACACACACACACAGATATATGTGTGTGTGTGTGTGTATATATATATATATATATATACACACACACACACACAATTTTTTTTCTTTTTTTAGTCAAAATCTTTCTCTGTTGATTAGGTTGAAGTGCCGTGGTTTGATCATGGCTTGCTGAAGACTCAACCTCCTAAGCTTAAATGTTCCTCCCACCTTAGCCTCCGAGTAGCTGCGACTACAGCCACATGCCACCATGCCTGGATATTTAAAAAAAATTTTTTTGTAGAGACAGTGTATCACTATGTTGCCCAGACTGGTCTCCAATTCCTGAGCTCAAGCAATCCTTCCGCCCCCAACTCCTGAAGTGCTAAAATTACAAGCCTGAACCATATATAAATATTTCAATTTATATATAATATATGTTAATTTATTATATATATATATATATATATATATATATGTAGAGAGAGAGAAAGCAGTGTTTATGTTCCTTTGAAGGTATAACAGAAACATAAATCTTGGGACTCTAAACTCACTATACTAAAGGGAAATTTAAGCTTAGGTACAAAAAACTACCTTCCTTTTGTTGTCAAACAGATGACTATAATTTCAGATACTTTATCTTCTGTAACACACAGAGTTAGATGAATGCATAATTGACTTCCCCACTTGTCCCTTTGTTTCACAAGTGAAATGTAGATTCACTGAGCACTAATCAGAGCCTCATGGGAATGGAACCACTGCCTCATTGCCTATCTCTACTTTTCTTCTTCCTTTTCTGCTTGTGATTTTTCCTTTAAACATTGAAGTTTCCAAGCCCTCTTTGGAAAAAGCACAGATTAAATATTCTACTGCACTTTTCGGGGTTTTTTCCTGGGTGCATCATTTTCTTGGAAAAATAAACCTCTAATCAATTCAAATCTGTCTCAGTCACCTTTTGGTTTACATTTTGGTAATCCCAGAGAGATTCTCAGAGTGGAGTCTGGCCCTCGGTCTGCAGTAGCTTTCCTATAGTGTGATATTGTGCTGGCCTAGAGCCAGAACCAGAGCAAAACTATTTTATAAAATGCAAAACTGTTTTTAGATAAGTTGAAATGGCTGCCCCATTCTCCTTACAATAACTACTGTCCTTGGCCTCTGTAAATAGAACTGCCAGTTTGTTCCTCAAAACTATGTAAAGCTGCTTACCTTTTCTTATCAGTAACTGCTAAAATCTGTGACTTCTATCACCACCCAGACGATGTGTAAACAAATGTATATCCTGACTTCTGTAAACCACTGAGGTAACAAACAGAATGACAAAAGTCCCCTAGCCCTTGGAATGTCCGGAGACCCCCGCCCTTGTCTCCACCCAGGAGGTGAATCACAGAATCCCCTAGCCCTTGAAATGTCCGAAACCTTATCATCCCCATCCCCGCCCCTCACTCCCACTCCCAAGGTGGTTTTTCGGGTATAAAAAATCATGGCACCCTCCTTTTGGCACCACAGGTTGGAGAGACGTGAGTCCTCTGTGGTCGCCGACATAAATAAATGACCCTGCAATCTGGCATACTTTTGTCTTGTGGTAACTTTCTATGCTCCGGTCAAATACAACAATAGGGTCCTGGTACCAGGTAGAGCATTTCATCCTTCTAACTAGATAGTGGGCTGAGGGCCAGGAGCTTCTCCCTTCAGAGAATACTAATCTTCTAAATTTTTTTGGTTGAGATCTGAGGTTTATTCTGCTGCAGAACTCCTTTTCTGTGAGTTTTCTGCATCTTTAAAGGTGAAGAACAGTCTTTAGCTTGGGCCTGCTTACAGGTAAGGAGCTGGTTTGGGGCTTTGTTTTGGGATTGAATAGCTGAAGGTCAAAGTTTACTGTCAGTTGGCTATAACTTCTCCTTTTGCTGAGAGATCTTTACCATATGTAAATTACATGATCATTTTGAGGGACTGTGTTAGAGGTACTTCCTGGGGTTGGCTGGGGGCATTGTTTGAGTGCAGGAATTCTCTGGTTTTTTCCCTCTGGCCAGCTAGGACCCTTTGTTTCCATTTTTCTGCCTCAGGCCAGCTAGAAGCCTATGATTCTACTTTTCCGCCTGTGGCAGGCCAGGCAGTGAGGGATGATGTTAAAGAAACTTCTCTTCCCTGGTCCACTAGGGGAGGGGTTTCAAATATAGGAGTTTCCCTGCTCCATGCCTCCATGCAGAGACCAGAGGGATTTCAAAGGTAAAGCTATTTGTCTGGTTTTCCTACACAGAGGCCAGGTAGGGAAAGCCAGGTGGGGCTCTTTTGTCCCCAGTTCCTGCTGAGAGCTCTGGGAGGAGGGAGCTCTGTTACTCAGGGTTGTAGACCAAGCAGCCAATGCATTATCAAAGTTAAGGATTAATCACTCCAGAGGAAATTTGAAAGAACTTCTCTCATTGGACAAGAACGTGAATGGGGAGGGAATAACTTAAGGGCTAAAACTTCAGCTGCTTCCACCTAAAGGAATTTCCCTCTCTGGGTTCCCCTCCCACAACAGTGTGGGAGCTGTCTTCTTTACTTCTCTCTCTCTCTCTCTCTCTCTCTCTGTCTCTCTCATAATTTACTGTTCTGTAAAACTCTTTGGGTCCATGATTGTATTCGAATGGTAAATTTACCGCACCTCTGGGGCCCCTTTCCTCATTCTTAGGGGTTAGAGAGGCCAAGATCCTACTAGCTCTGGAAGCTGGGTACACCCCCCAGTTAGATTTGTGGCAAGCCAGCCAGGAGACATTGGACTTCAGAGCAATGAGTGATATTGGACTCCTTTCACTTGCTAATCTGTCCTTTCCCTTCTTTTAAATTTCTTAAGGAGGTAAAAACCGGGTGCCTGTCAGCCATCTAAGAGTGACTACTATGGCCACTGGACTAAAGACACTGTGTCAGGATTTCTGGGAACGGAGTGTAACAACCCCCAGCTCTTCAGAACTGGGAGTGTTAGTCAGCCCCAAACCAGCTTCCCTTTCTTACTGTTCTTTCTTTCTCTGGGCCAAGCCGAGGGTTGGCAGGAGGAAAGGGCAGCAGTCCTGAACTCCCAGTTCAGTCCAGATGAGGTTGTGGCCCTCCTAAGAACAAGCCGCCTATGTGAGCCACGCCAGGCCTTTCAGACCCCAACCTTCTGTGTCCAGAATTTCCTACCTCTTTCCTCTAAGATATTTCCTACACATGAGGCTATTACACTCCTTGCTAAGACTTTGAGGTTCTTGGGGTGGCAGTCCAGGTGTCCTTGCCCCTGGTGCCCTCAGGCTTATGTCTATGAGGACCTCCCTGCAGTATAAATACACAGGGCTAGATCCCTTAGTCTGCTGTGCTAAGTTATGTCCTAACAGAGTCAGACTCTATCAGTGGGTACTGGAGGCTATAGGACAGTTTCGTTTTTTTTTTTGGTCACCCGTAATTTCCCAATCCCACTGAGTGATGCCAGAATCAGATGACATACAATTTGTCTTGCCTAGGATCGGCTCTCGGTGTGGCAGAACTTCTCCATCTAGAATACCATAGTCAGATCTGGTCCAAGGCTCAAATATTTAATTACAGGCCCCACAACCCTAGAGCATATCCCTATGATGGAAAGTGGGGTTGGGGGAGAAGGCTCGGGTCCCAAGGGCATTGTTCCAGCCTTGACCCTTTGGCTAGCCATTACCTTCTTTAAGAATGTTGTGCTTATAGGCCCCTCTCAAGGAGTTTATCCTCCTCACGCAGGTTTATGCTCAGGCCTATGTTAATTGAACTCTTGCTAGGGAATATTGGCACTCATCACCCAAGCCTCACTGGCCTAGTTCTTCAAGGATACACTGGTACAGGGCCACTGAGCCCAGCAGTCCTCATGTCCTCAAGGTGGCTAAAAATGACATTAGACAGTGAGGGTGTGCCCATGATGCCAGTAAGTGTGATTAAATCCACACATAGGAGGGCCCAGAAGATGATCGTGCATCTATGGCACAAGGCAAACTGCAAGGTGCTATAAGTGGGGGATGCCCCAGGTCTAGCAGTTGCAAGGAATAACCAGGGATGCGGGCATCCCTGTGTTCAATTTCAGATGGGTGCTACTCTTACCAAGGTAAAATCACCTTAAAGTATATCCTGAATAACTGGTACCAATTTGATCCACAATATTTGAAGAAGAAGCAACTCATTTTTCTCTGCCAAATAGTGTGGCCATGATACCCTCTGCCAAGCAGAGAAACCTGGCCTCCTAAGGGAAGTATAAATTATAACACCCTTCTACAATTAGACCTTTTCTGTAAGAGAGAGGTAAATGGATTGAAGTCCCCTATGTGCAAGTTTTCTTTCTTCTAAAGGATAATCCTCAGCTACATAAGGCTTGTAACGTATGCCCACTGGCCCCTCCTCAGGACTAACCCCATATTCAGGACTCCCTGTGGCTTCTCCCTCCACTGATGCTGACCAGGTCTCCTCAGCTCCTGTAACCCAAGAGAAGTCAGGAAAGGCCAAAATGGCCAAGGCACCTCAGGCTACTAGGATGCCCTGACTCTGCCCCCTACAGGCAGTAGGAGAAGAATTTGACCCAACCAAAGTACATACCCCTTTTCACTTTCTGACTTAAAGCAAATCAATGGGGACTTACGAAAATTTTCAGATGACTCGGACATGTACGTAGATGTTCTGCAGGGCCTGGGTCAGTCCTTCGAATTAGATTGGAAAAGTATCATGTTATTGGTTATTTAGACCCTAACCAGAAGTGAGAGAAAGGCTACTTTAGCAGTGACTCGAGTTTGGGGACACCTGGTACCTTAGTCAAGTACCTGACCAAATGACGTTTAGAGGAAAATGATGGATTTCCTACAGGTAGACAGGCAGCCCCTAGCATGAATCCTGACTCAGAACATGGAGACTGGAGTCGTAGGCACCTATTGACCTGCATACTTGAGGGATTAAGATGAACTAGAAAAAAGCCGATGAATGATGCAAATGTTATCCACCATAACTCAGAGAAAGAAAGAAAACCCAAAGACTTCCTTTTGTGGTTATGGGAGGCCTTAATCCCTGTCACCAGACTCCATCGAGGGTCAGCTAATACTAAAAGACAAATTTATTATGCAATCAGCAGTGGATATTTGAAGGAAGCTCCAGAAGCTGGCCCTGGGGCCAGAGCAGAGTCTAGAATCATTACTAAATCTAGCAACCTTAGTGTTCTATACTGGAGACCAGGAGTAACAGGCTGAAAGGGACAGGAGGGACAAGAGAAAGGCCGCAGCCCTAGTCACGGCCTTCAGGCAAGTAGAACAAAGGGGCTCAGAAAAGGGAAGGGCTTGGGTTAGCCACCAGTCTGCAAGAACTTGCTATCACTGTGGCCTATTGGGACACTAAGAAAAATTGTACCCAGAGGAATGGACCACTACCTCATCCTTGCCCACTGTGCCAAGGGGATCACTGGAAGGCACACTGTCCCAGGGGATGAAGGTTCCCAGGGCCTGAGGTGTCTAACCAGATGACCCAAAAATAGGACTTAGGGTGCCTGGGGCAAGCACCAGCACAAGCCATCATCCTCACCAAGCCCTGGGAAAATCTAACCATAGAGGGCTGGGAGGTTGATCTTCCCCTGGACACTGGCACGGCCTTCTCAGTTTTGCTTTCCTGTCCTGGATGGTTGCCCTTCAAGTCTGTAACTGTACGAGGAGTCCTAGGACAAGCAGTCTCCCGATATTTCTCCCAGCCCCTAAGCTATAACTGGGGAGATATACTCTTCTCCCATGCCTTTCTCATCATGCCAGAAAGTCCTGCTCCCTTACTAGGGTGGGACCTATTAGCCAGAGCAGGAGCCATTATCTATATGAATATCAGGGAGGAAATCCCTCTCTGCTGCCCATTATTTGAAGAAGGAATTAATCCCAAGGTTTGGGCAATGGAGGGACAATTTGGATGGGCAAAGAATGCATGCCCAATTCGAATAAGGCTAAAGGATCCCACCTCTTTTCCTTACCAATGACGGTACCCCTGAAGACTGGAAGTCAAAAAGGAGCTACAGGATATTGTAAGGAACTTAAAAGCTCAGGGTCTAGTCAGGACCTGTAACAACCCTTTTAATACTCCAGTTTTAGGAGTATAGAAACCTAGTAGACAATGGAGGCTGGCGCAAGATCTCAGGCTTATTAATGAAGCTGTGATCGCTTTATACCCAACTGTACCCAATCCACATACCTTGCTCTTTCAAATACCAGGAGAGGCACAATGGTTTACAGTCCTGGACCTTAAGGATGCCTTTTTCTGTGTTCCATTACATCCTGACTCCTGGTTTCTGTTTGCCTTTGAAGACTGTCTTCTGTTAGATTTGACCAACTTTTGGCCCCTCTAATAGCTTCTGGAAATCTTGCAGCTGCAGAAAGTCAAGTTCTACCTAAAAAACTCTGGCTGGGTAAGAAAGAGAAAGAAGTTGACTACCTGAGGGGTTTTATTTACATAACAGGATGACCTTCCTAGCCTTTCTCCCTGTGCTATTAATTTAAAGATTTTAGAGATCTCTTATTCTAAACAATTAATGAAAATATCACATTTTCAAAGGACACATAATAGTGGAATGGCTAGCCTTAAAAATTCTCTTGACTAAATTAAGAGCAAAAATCTGACCTAAAATGGCTCTAGTAATTAAAATTTCTGTCATGGCTCAGTTTCGCTACCTGATTAAGGAACACAAAGGCCACTCCACCTTATGGCATAATAGTTAAAATTTTGCACTTTCACTTTCATGTCATGGGTTTGATTCTTAATTGGTTTTAAAAGTTAGCAATTAAATATTTTATCAAAAACATAGAAACTTCAACTCAAATATCTTTTAGCTCACATAACTCTAGTAATCTTTCAACTGTCTTTGTCCCAGCAAAAATCTAGTAAGAGATTTAAAAGGATTTTTCAAGAGCTCTATATTCAAAAGTTGACTTCATAAAAATTAATATTTAGCTATGTAGCCTAAATATCAACTTTATTTAAATATTTACAGAGAGATAACAGAGGCCTTATTCTCTCTCTCTCTCTCTCTCTCTCTCTCCATCTCTCTCTCTCTCTGTCTCTCTCTCTTTTTCTGTCTGCTTTTTCATTTATTCCTATTGGCCCCTTCTTCCATTTGCTAATCTCTGTGCCACATAAGAAAACAACAGATATTCTAACAGCCTGAAATTCCTAAAGAAAAATCAGAGAAGGCACCACAGACTCCCTTTTGGAAGAAATTTCTGTTTTTACCTACCTCAAGGAATCTCATGAGTTACAAATAGACAGTGTACTAAAACTCTCTGCTCTTTTGCATTGCATTGCCTAATCTTTTTAGCTGTGTAGGGGATGAGAGGGAAAGGGTACCAGAAATTACTTATCAATTGTAAAAAATTGATTTTGGTGTGTATAATGAGTGGAAAGTAGTCTGATCACAGAATGGGTTCATTGGTGTTGGGTTTCCCACCAGCCTCAGGGGAATGTCTTTGTGGTTAAATTCACTGTGAAAATGTTGTGTGGCCCAGTCTTTCTAGCATTTCTTATTTTGGGAACTCAAGTGTTAAAGGAAAGGGATCCCAATCCAGACACCAAGAGAGGATTATTGGATCTCACACAAGAAAGAATTTAAGGTGAGTAAAGTGGGGAAAGTACAGCTATTCCATGACAGAGTAGGAAATTCCTGAAAGAAAGAAGAGGAATGCATCCACCGTAGGTACAATGCTTGTATTTGGGGAGATGTGCTCTGTTAGAAGGGTTTATAATGAATCATTAGTTTTCTTAATTACTTTATTTTGCAAGAATCAATATTATTATCTTTAAAGCAAATTTAGAACGGTCTTTGTTCTCCAGATATTGGGATATCTGGACCCCCCCAAGCCTGAGTCTGTTTGGTAAACATTGTTAATTTGTTCTTTTAACTATAAACACATAGAGGCTAGGAATACCTAACTTTCTGGGAATGCAGCCCAGCAAGTCATTTTCCCAGCTGTCACTCAAAATGGAGTCACTCTGGTTTGAACTTCTCTGACACAAGTTTCAGTGTGAGCTCCACTCCGAGGTCAGTAGAGACTAAATTAAAAGCACTTATCTAATTAAAATTATTCTCATTGTAAAATCCTGTAATAAATTTACAAATTTTTGGTTAACTTTCCATCCACTTTTTAAACCTTTCTCTAACATACCCAAACTTCTTAAAAAAGAAAAACTGAAATTCTTTATCTCTGTACTTTTAGATGAAAATTTTCTATTAAGTTTCACCTAAGAGTTATATCTTTAGAAATGCAAATTTAGGGTTGCCTAGCTAACAATTGCCTAGGGCAATAAAACAGGTAATTGGAAGAGATTGATAGACTACAGTGGAGAGAGGAACTTCCAAAATCGGTAAATGAACAATCTTATGTAAGATCTGCTTCTGTGTTTGTATGTCTATGTGTTTATACATGTCACATTTATGTGATGTTTCACTACCATGATAAATAAAATAACTCATTATTTGACTTTAAAAGCTAGAGTTAAATATTTTATCAAAAACATAGAAACTTCAACTCAAATGTTTTAGTTTACGTAACTTTAGTAATCTTTCATAAACACAGTTTAAAATTATCGGTGTAATAAAACAGAAACATCTTCAAAATTAATTTTGACATTTTGTCTGAGTCTCTTCGTTTATTGGTAAGATGCTGCCTCTGCTAGATATTTTAAGATATAAGAGCTTGCTTCTCTAGTACTTTTGACACTTGTTTAACTTGTCTATAAACTTATATTTTTAAATTTGAGACTCTTAGGGCCATAATGAGGCTTAACGTCAGTGATTTTCCTTTGTTCTGGATCTAACATCTGATATATAATTAAAATTCCTTGTTTAAAGTTTTTTTTTTGTTTTTTTTTTCTAAAAATAAGGGTTATTGTGCTAACATAGTAATCAATATTTATAATTAGAACTACTAGCCCACTTCACTGGTGTCCCAGAACTTCGGGAGGCTGAGGTAGGCAGATTGCTTGAGTTCAGGAGTTCTAGATCAGCCTGAGCAACATGGCAAAACCATGTCTCTACAAAAACTGCAAAAATTAGCTGGATGTGATGTTGACCTCTGTTCCAGCTACTTGGGAGGCTGAGGTGGAAGGATCACTTGAGCCCAGGAGGCAAGAGTCCCAGTAGGCCTAGATCATGCCACTACATTCTAGCCTGGGTTAGAATGAGACCCTGTCCAAAACACACACACACACCACACACACACAACACAAAACAAAACAAAAGAAAAACCTACTAGATGTAAGAGAAACAATTCTATACACAAAATATAAAAGAAAAGTAGGTTGAAATTTTAGTAAAAGTGTTGTAAAAAGACATACAGATATAGTTTTTGTTAAACAGAAGTAATTTAATGTAGTTTAGTGGCATTTAAGGACTATTTTAAATTGAAGAAATAACAAAAATGATGGATAAAACTGAATGGAGACAGAAAGATGAAGAATATATTGAAAAAAATTGTAAAAGATTGTAAGAAATTTATGGAAATCTTATGGCCAAACTGATATTGGATGGATTTGCTTATAAGATTTTATTAAAATTTATCTCTAGCATTAAGCATTAATAGTAGACACTATGCAAAGGTAAAATTTGATTTTCTCTTTTGAATAAAATTTTTATGTAATATTAAGAAATAGTAAAATCTCTCTTTCTTTTATAAACTACAAAAAAAAAAAAAAGGAAAGAAAGAGAAAGAAAAAAAGACAGATTAAGTTGGCCTCATGCCATCTTCATTAGGTCTTATTGTTTGGGAAACTGAGTTTCCTCTCTATTGAAGAGTAAAGACTTTTTTCCTTTTTATAATTTCTGATTTTTCATCTTGGCTAAATGAATGACTTATTTTACAGTGATCTATGACACTATTTAGTGATATAAGTGTTTCAAACCTTTGATTCTTGACAAAGTTTAAAATCAAGATTGGAAGTTCTAAGTTCAGTCTTTTAAACCTCATTACTTTTTTTAGATATGCAATCCTCTGAAGTCCAAAAGAAGTATATTCATGTTATTTGATACATTAAAATTACATAGGAAGCACTGTCCAATAGGAAGTGATGGTTAACTTTCTTTCAGCTCTATTTTTGTAAATGCATTATTGATATGTGTTCCAAAATAGTATGAGATTCCTATAATTCTAATGTTTCAGTATATTATAATACTAATTATGATTATTTTGTTAACTTTCTGTATGCCACAGAAATGATTAAATTTCTTAGTCAATTGTGTCTTTGACTACGGCTATCTTAAGACTTTTGTCATCTACAGAAAATTATTGTTTTATTTTGATCCTTCTCAAAAAGCAGTTTATAATCAGCTGTTGGCTAAAACATACTTCATTAGGAAAGATCACTGAAAGAACTCTGACAGGTGCTCTCAAATGCAGGTTTCTGATAACCTTGGAAATTATGTCATTGGATTAGAGAAAAATAAAATAAATAAAAACAAAACTTCCAAGACACTGGTTGAAGAGCTGATGTGTTCATGAGGTTACTAACCCCGATATCAAACAGAATGAATTAATTGCTGTAGACTAAATAGAGGAATGACATAATTTTTATGACATTTTGGTTTCAATCATTGCTCATTCTTTTCATGTTGCTTTTCAAAGTCAAGATAATTTTTTTCTATTAAGGTATTTAATAGCTTTAAACAATTCAGTAAAGTATATTCTTTTGAGTGAAATTTAAAACATATTTCTCACTACCTGATATTGCCAGATTTGGAAACAATTTATAAATATGCTTAATTTATATCAATATAATTATTTGCATAATTTCTGTAAGAATCTGTTGTCTCTTGTAATAGGACACGGTTGGAGACCTGGTTATTTTACCAATGCTTTAACTGGGATGGCAACTTTTCAAATATAAATTTGAGGACTGCTTTGAGGAATTGAAATTAAGTTTATAGAGCTAATAAACACCACCCCTGGAAAGGCTCGTTCTATATCTTGTCGATATAGTTTTTTTACAGAGTCTCTGATCTGCAGTAAGTGAAGAATGCCAATTTCCAACAGGCCCAGAAACCTAAAGCTATTTGAGAACCTTGAGTAGAAAGGAATGCACCCAAATCATACAAGTATTTGTAGACACAGATAAAACTTTGGCTGAGGTCAGGAGGCCTTTAAAAGTCTAATCTGAGATTCTTTATGAAAAAGCTTCAGCAAAGTCAATTCAAAATAATCCTTTTGGCCAATAATTATTTTTGCTTCACTTTATGTGAATAATCAGGCCAAGTATAATAAGACTAAAAGTTATTGTACAAATAAATTAGTCTTACAATAATTTGTCTTTGGTACAAAAGGTGGACTAGAAAATGACAATATTTCAAAAGAAACTATAGCATCTGCTATTCGATTCCATCTTGCTCATTGATTTTCAGTTTTTATTATTTGTCTATAATTTATCTACAGTGGATCCTGGATTCTTCCCTGGCTACAAGTTTTCAAACTAATGTTTTTCATTTTCTTAATTCAATATTTCTGACTTTTCATTTTTAAAATCACATCACTAGAAATTAAAATTGCTTTTTTCAAAGCCCTGAACACTGAAGCTAGACAACTTAAACTTTGGGAGAGTTAATGCAACACACACACACACACACACACACACACACACACACACACACGAACTTTGTGCCTACCTACTGATAATTGGACTTCTCCATAGTACAGCTTGAATCAGTTTTGCAACATTGTTTTCCCTTTGTTGCCACAATCTGGCCTCAGTCCCTTTTCCCCTCCTTTTTAATTTTTATTTCTTCTCTCTTTATTCTTCCCAATATTTTTCTCCATAGACATGATTATTTGCAACCTTCTAAGAATAAGACTCACTAGCAATGTTAGAGTTGCAGACCTTTCTCCTTAGTTCAGCTAAAACCAGGTTTTTGTCACACATCCTGGAAAATTTAGGCACACACACATTCAAAGGTGAGAAGAGCAGGATTTTATTGGGCAAACAGGGAAAAAGAAAAAAAATACTCAGCAAAGTGAGATGGAGTACTGCTAACAGGACTCCCCCCACCACCACCACCACCTTCTAGATTGAATCTTAGGCCACCACACAGGAACTGAAGAGGCCAGGCTCCTCACCTTGCCTGTGGCTCTGTCCTGTTGCCCCAGTGCACATGTGACATGCTCAGACAAAAGCCCTGGACAGGTTCCCTCATCTGCACAAAAGCATCTACGTAAATATTTGTGGGGTGGGTCTGAGATTCTCTGGGGACACCTTTCATCTGCCTAGCATTTGGCTGTCTAATTCCCCCACTAAAGATGTACATCTAACTGCTGTTAAAATAAGGATAAAGATAAGGAGAAAGCTTGCTGCAACTCCTTTCTACTGACGGGGGCACCGTTTTGGAAAAACGACAGTCAGAGCTCCCTCAGAGACCTATCTGTTACCAGCAAAAAGGGCCATTATTTGAGGCTCTGGTTGCATTACTGTTTGGATTTTGATGGCCTGAAGGTGAGAAGAGACAAACCAGGTTATTAGAAAACATATAACACAATGAAACAAGGAGTGGGTAATGACAGCTCAAAATCTCAAGGCCTTTTACCAGTTTGCACAAGGAGAAGGAGACCAAAGTCCTGGCTAGTTAAAAGAAAAAAAAAATTACCCTTTTCCTGGCAGGTCAGGATTCCAAGTTCCCTTTCTATGAACCCAATTCTAAGCCAATCAGTCTAAGCTTTGAGAAATTAACTCTTCCCAGTTTGAAGGATGCATCTGAGGGGTGTGTCCCATAGTACAGAGACACAATTACTTATCAGGAAAGAGAGGACAGAGAAGGAAAAAAGAAAGCTTTTTTTTTTTTTTTTTTTTCCCTGAGCAATCACAGGGGTTCAGGATGCATTCAAAAGGGGCACAGACTAAAGATAAATGGTAACTCAGCTAAAAAGAGGGGAGCAGACATACCTGGTTCTTTTCTCTTTCAACTAAATACCCAAGATAAGTGAGTGAGGGACAGTGAGGCATTCCTCCTTCTTTCCTCCATCCTTATACCCCCGAGTCATCGTGAACACAACAGCATGCCACCCATGGGTGTAAACATGGCTTTCACCCATGTTAACAGAGGGGCCTAGGTGGGGATATTTGCTCTTACCCATATGCCTTATCTCCCCTACTCTTTGAATTTCCCAGACCTCATTTGTGCCATGGATACCAGCATGATCTTTATCCATGAAATGGGAAACTTGGCTTAATCAGCAGGAATTAGTCAAGCTCACCTGTCCTGTGTCTTTTAATTTTTGTTATAATTTGACTCTGGATTCCTCATATCTAGTTTTTTTTCCCCTAGGGCTTTGGCCTGAAGTTTGGAATTGAGTTTGAAACAAAAATATGTCTCAGGGTGGGGGTTGCATGGACTCCTTATCATATGCTGAATGCTAAGGTGAAGTTGTGGAATTGAGTCCCCCTCCAACAAGGGAGGGAAAAGGGTGTCTTATGACATACCTAGATAACTTGTGGCTATAGTTATGCTTGCTAAGAGTTAGGTGCATGTGGCTTGGCTTTGGTCAGCTCCTTTGATTTTGCTTTTCCAAAAAAACGGATGCTCCAGGGGTAGGCCTCCTATTTATTCTCATCACCTGCCAGGATTTGCAGGATAATTGCTCAGAATTATAAGATTGATTCAGATTTTGTTCCTTCTGAGCTGTAACCAGGGATTGCTGGTTGGTTCACAGGAACAAGCAGGGTTAGTCTAAAATATAGGAAAAGTTAAAAACAACTAATGAATCTAGAATCTAATGATGATAAGCTTTAAAATATAATTTGTTTCTCTCTAGTCCTCATTTCTGTTAAAAACAAATTATGATGGACCTGCATTGTTTGCAAAACAGACTTTAGTCTTAAACTTAATCATTTGCATAAAGTGCAGCAAAAATAATTATTTCTACTCTTGAGATCTCAAGAGTATATATTTCTTGGGTCTGCTGAAAATTGACATTCTTTACTCACTGAAGGTTAGGCATCCTGTACAGAGACTGTATAGACAAGGGTATGAGGCTAGTTTTCCCAAGAGGCTTTTATTGGCACTGCAAGTTGATCTTGGTTCCTTAAAGGGAAGTATACCCTTCCATTCAGAGCCTTGGTAAAACACCAGTTTCTTCAATTGCATCCTATTGCAAAAGAAAATGGATTCTTACTGCACTGATGCAAACAACTATATTGCCATAAGTTAAGAATACTCACAGATAGTTTCCAAATTTTAGAGGAACCAAGCAGATTTAAACAAATATGATTCAAATTTTGTTCACAGGAATATACTTTTTCAATTATTAAAGGCCATAAAAAAGTCAAAATAAGCTTCCTTGACTCTTAAAAACAAAACAAGGAATAGCAATATTTCAAGCAAAAGTCAAAAAGATTACTTCAGTTTTCTATTAGTTCAGTGTATTCAGTCTGCTCTTGTTTTGCTTGATATTCCCGAACATTTTAACTCTTAATCATCCTGTACATTTTTTCTTTATTCTAATGTTATGATCGGCAAGGTTATGAGAAACCTGTATCTAATAGCACCTGTCAGAATCCTATAGGTTAGCATAGACCATCCTTTGAAAAGGATTGAAACAAAACAACAGTTGTCTGTGAATGACAAAATGTTCAGGGTAGTTACAGTTAGAAATGCAATTGAGAAATAAATCTCTGTGGTTTACAATAACTTAACCTTAATTATTACTGATAGCATATTCTTTTGACATTAGAATTATAGAAACCCTGTGCAATTTTGGAAAATATGTTACTATTATTTACCAAAATATAACCTAAAGAAGACCGAACACCATTTTGGCTATCCCATGTGACTAAAAATGTCAAAACATCCTGTTTACCTCTCTTTTGGATACTTGAAGGGCCCTCTGTAGCATGCAAAAGCCAGAAATCAGGAAGAAATTTTGAAACTAAAGATTGAGTTGGGGAAGCCTACTAAATATGGTAAAGGTTTAAAACACTTGATGTTATGAAACAGAATTCCATATTATCATAAGTTGCTAATTTTGCCAAAATAATGATTCAGAAATTTAAAAAAGGAAAAACCTTTTATAAATAAGCCTTTACAAATTTTGCTAAAGAGAAGATTAGTGCCAGCAAATAGCTATTGTACTTTTATTTCATGCTCAATTTACAGAAAAATCATATAATAACCTTTTGAATTTAGTAAATATGTTAACACATGGAATTTTTGCAAGATTAATTTTTAGAATTCTTCCATCATTTGTTTAAACTTCAGCTTTATCTTATCTAATTCAAAACAATCCTTCAACCCTATGCAAAAATTTACATTTCTACGTTTTTTTTAAATAATCTTTTACTAAAATCACATTTTATCGTTCTTACAAATCTCACATGTAAATCTATTTCCAGTAGTCTCAATTACATTTTATAATGTTATATAATGTTACATGCTATAACTCTTAGTAATTTTTAACATTAACGTAAAATATAGTAGTTGTTTTATGATGTACAAGTTGTAGCCAAGGTTTGACTTCTTCCAGCATAATAAGGACTTGGTTAATTCCATATGTCACCAGGCCTTACCTACTGTGAAGCAGGCAAGTCAAATAGTTCTAAAAACCAAAAAAGGCAGTTTATTACCTTAAAATACCTAGCAAACCTACTTTCTGACCTGCATAATTCAGTTCACTTATTTACATTTTGATGACATCTGCATTTCGTCAATAATCTTTAGGGCTGTTTTTATTTCTCAAAGATTAAAGACACATGAAAATAAAAGGTATTTTTATCTTCCATTTTAAATAATATTTGATTCAAGTACTTATCTTCCTTTAGGCCAAAAAATTAGCATTCTTTTTTAGACATACCACACACAACACATATATAATTATGTAGGGAGGCAGAAAAAAATCTAGCGACTATAAGATAATTTTGTTTGCCAATCTCCTAGTTAGATTACTGGCTTCTTGTGTATGTGTTAAGACTAGCAAGACAAAATGGAGGAAAAAAAAACTCAGTCGACAATAAAAAAGCTTCCAGCAAAATAAGGTCTAAGAGAAGAAAAACATAAAGTTCTTTTAACTACAGATATAACTTGAATATCTACTTTTAATTAAGCTGAATATTCTTTATTACCCTTTTAACTTTCTTATTACCTGACTTTAGCCCTGCCAAGTGGCCAAAATTTCTGGATTTCAAACCTTACTGAAGCCTCAGAGAAAGAAAAATCCAACACTGTTTGTGGAGGGGAAGAGAATCAACAAACAGCAAAAGGTCAGCAGGCATCAAACCAGAAAAAAACTCGTTTCCTGAGCCAGCATTCAACCCAGCTGCCATTGTAAAACAGCAGAGACTAAAACATCACTACCATATGGTTATAGGTCATGTTCCCAAGTATGTAAAACAAGATGGAGGCCTTTGCTATTGACCATAAGGAAAGTCATGCAAAGCACACCAGATTAACTGTGGCTTAAGACCAAACTTATAAAGCATTTTTCATAATCAGAACTTTATAGAGAATATAAACTGTTATCCTTATCATTCCTAGCTTAGTAAAATATCTTCTAAAAGGAAAGCAAAACAAACAAAAAAAAGTGCAGAACTGTGTTAACTGCTGACAGGGTAGAGAAAAAGAAAAAAAAAAGTTTAAGATACAAGGGTTAGCCTGGAGAAGAAACATTTATTCTTATATAAATGGTTCTTCCCACAGGGAGAGAAACTTAATAGCTATCAGAAGGAGCTGGACTCCTTGGCTGGGGAAGGGGAAAATTCCACAGATTCCTGGTGGGAACGCAAGCCAGCTGTTGAGCGTCCTTGAGCCAGGAACCCCAGCCTCAGCTGGAAGGGAAGCAAGGGAGTCACCATTCCCATGTCCATCCCAAAAAAAGAAATAAAAGTTTGACATTCACAACCCCTGGAAACAATGAGGGTAGAGGCATAAGGGAGGCACAATTTCTTCCACCCTCAGAAGTCCGAGGACAAACAGGCTTAGAGGTGAAAATGAAAAAGACTTTTTGGTTCACATCTTACTCGTTCTTCCTCAAGCTCCATGTCTGGGTGCCAAAATGTTGCAGAATTTTTCTCCTTAGTTCAGCTAAAACTGGATTTTTTTTCACACAACCAGGAAAATGTAGGCCCATGGACACATTGAAGGTTGAGTAGAACACAATTTTATTGGGCAAAAAGTGTGAGGGGGAACTCAATAAAGTGAGAGATGGAGTTCTGCTAACAACCCCCCACCACACCTCCCAGATTGAATCCCAGGCTGCCATAAAAAGAACTGGAGAGGCCAGGCTCCTCCTCTGGCTGTGGCTCCACCCTGTTCCCCAGTGCTCATGTGGCATGCTCAGACAAGGCCCTGGGCAGGTTCCCTCATCTGTACAAAAGCATCTGATGTAAACACTTGTGGGGCAGGTCAGAGTTTCTCCAGCGACCCCCTTTTATCTGACTATGCATTTGACTGTCTCATTGGGATATGACCTCTTAAAAATGAGCCTTCCTAGCAACATGGGACCTAACCTTCTAGGAATAAACCATACTGGTGATGAAGGTTCAGACCAAACCCATGACCAGAGACTTATTTTCTTTTACAATCCTTTCTCTGAAAGACTTTTAAGAATGGAGGGAAGAATGAAAGAAGGATAAAATCTAGGGACATCAAACTGAACACGCCAAAGAGAAAGTTAAGTTTGGGAACTGAATCATGCAAAAAACTACCTCCTTTTGTTCCCAGAGAGCAGTAATTTTTAAACATTTATTTTTATTTTATTTTACATCGTATTTTTATAAGACAGGGTCTCACCCTGTTGCCAGACTGGAGTGAAGTGTCATGGTCATCCTTGTTTGCAGCCTCGACCTCCTAGGCTCAAGCCATTCTCCCATCTCAGCCTTCTGAGTAGCTGGGACCATAGAGATGCCCACCATACCTGGCCAACGTTTTCATTTTTTGTAGAGGTGCAGGCTCATATTGTTGCCCAGGCTGGTCTCAAAATCCCAAGCTCAAGTGACCCTCCTGCCTTGGCCTCCCAAAGTGCTGGGAGTACAGATGTGAGTCACTGTGCCCAGTCATAGCTATACTTTCAAATGCTTATTTATTGCATGTAAAATGTGGATTTACTGAGTGTGAGATGAATGCATAATTAGTGGACTGTTTCTCCCACTCCTTTGTTTTCATATGTAAAATGTAGATTTACAGGACACTAACCAGAGCCTCACAAGAATTTAACCACTTGCCTCATTGGCTACCCACCCTTCTTTTTTTTTTTTTCTTCCTCTTCTGCTTACTCTCCTTTTTACATGTAGTAGCTCCCAATCCCTTTTTGGAAGGATTAAAAATATCAGTTGGTTACTTAAATCATATTCCTTATTCCACCCTTATGATGTTCTGATTTAGTTAGTTTAGAAGGTACAAAGTTACTAAAGCAATGCTTGGTAAATATGTGCAGGAGAAGGAAGTCAAATACAAATTGTATCTTTCTAAATATATTTCAATCAAGTACATTAGGACTATTACTTTTAAATATTTTTAATTTTTAGATTTACTTTCTGATCCATCTGGATGTATTTGACATTAATACAATTGTGAGGCTGATTCAATAGGCACAGTGTTAAATAAAATAGACACTGAAAGTATATCACTTCCCCCAAAATTTTAGAGGTTTGATTGGGTTAAAAAACCTCACCAGATATTATATCAAGTATCTTCAATTAAAATTGAAAAGAAATATTCCATAGAAAGTTCAAGACAATAATCTTGAAATATGTATTATTTTATTACAATTTGTCAGTAACACATTTATAGAACTTAAATTTTTTTTAAGTTTACTTATTTTGTTTTCAGTCAAGTTACTTGAATTTTTGCAGTAGCTTTTTATCTCAGCATATGGAAGTGTGGGTCAAGTTTAAGAAGAGACAGTACTGTTTTCCATTAGCATCTCATTAAAATACTGTAATGATAATGGAAATCAAGCACTGTAGATTACTATTAAATTTTAAAATAATTGTTAGAGATTTCTTTCTGTAGATATTGTTAATATTTTAAATTTACTAACAAATGAAAAACTTAGAGAGATCAGTATATTATGAAAGTCATGCACAAATATTTTAATGTTATTTGACCTTTATGTGAAGATTAAATATGTAAAATTTTATCTGATAACTTTAACTTCAAATAATAATCCCACTACACTACTACATTGAAAGAATAGGAGAACAACAAAAAATAAAGAAAAAGTAACCATTTTATGTAACTCTCAGAATGTTCTCTATACATATGAAACAAAAAAACGTATTCTGGCTTATATTTAGCATTGAGAATGAGGGAAAAGGACAAAGAATTGTACATTCAAGTGTATGCCAAAATGTAGAAATCGGTAGAATTTAAATGTTTGGAGCATGGAAAAGTCCTTCCAGTTGGGAAAGGGGGAAGCATGACTCTAATTAGAATGGTCAAATTCCTACCTTTGCCATCTGTCTATAAAATGAAGCCACCACAGGCATGCATGAAATATGCCTATGTGTTGTTGGCGGGAGGAACTCTAGAGCTCATGCGCCCTACAGAGATTACAGAGGAACTAGTGTCCAGGCCCAGCGGATTGTTTACATTTGAAAATGCATATTCAGTGATACTTCTGAAATTATTCAATGTTAGTTAAAAAATTAGGTTCAATTTTTTTTATAAAAAGGACCCAGTGGGAAGTTAGTTAAAAACCTCTGCACACTAATGCATTTTAGAAAAAAAAAATGAAGAATGTATACATTTGTCTGTTTTTCTTTATTAATGATTTGTGGTGGGAAGTGGTTGAGAAAATCAGTTTGCATAAAGCAGGATGAGTTTATAGAAGTTTGGAACAGAAATCTTTCCACTTGTATGAAAAATTCTCTTACCATCTCCCCACATCAACTGTGGAAGATAGGACTTGAAAACTGAGGTTCGATATCTTGATAATTGTCAATAACAGTAAAATGTCATGAGTATGAAAAAAGCTGCCCATGGAATGAGGAGTTTTAACAGCCACAGAAACCATACCATGCTTTGAAACAAGCCTAAAAACTCTGTGATTTGTATTGAAACCTTACTGTAACTATTACAAAATGAATTTTAACTAAAATATTATCATGCTTTTTTGCTTTTTGATCACTTTTATTTAGTTAATTATATACTAAAAAGACATAGTGCTACGAAATTCCTCGTCAGATTACTGAACACGGCATTGCTCAAAATTCTTAGTACTCTCACATGGGAAGTGCTCATGGTACGTTATTAAATGAATATTCTAGAATCTGGGATAGGTAGAGAAAGGCTTTTTATTTTTGAGAAAGATTTTGTGAAAGCAGCCTATCCTAATTACTTACAGTTGTTGATAAATCTTATTATTTCAGCCAATTTTGTGATTATAATAGTCTTTTTCTTCAAAAAAAAGACTATTATAACTATCAATAACTATCAACTAGTAAGAGTGTGGACTTTGCCTTGCCGGGATAAATCATGGTGAGTTCATCAGAAATGCCACCAGTTTTCTCCTCAAATAATTTTCCCAGAAAGTATTTCAACTACTTTAAATGTATTTTATGAAAACATATTTTTGTAGCTACATTGTGTGAGAAATGAAGTAATTTTATGTAAATGAACATTCTGCATTCTGCAGATAAAACATGCTAATTTTAACAATTTCAGACATCTGTGACAGAATTTCTAAACTACCCGACGGGATTAAGCTGACAAATGTGAAAAAGTAATAAATGGTTAGTCACCTTTTAATTCTTATATTTACATTAAACTACCACTTCAAAGGGCAAGGATAATTTCACACTTTTAAAGTTTTAAATAGCTTTTATTTCAACTTAAGCAAAATACACCAATATTGAAACAGTTATAATTTTTTATGATTTATATTTTTAAATATGTTGAATAATACAACTTTCTCCTCCCAAATAACCAGCACTCATAAAGCTCTTTGCATATTATTATCACATAACTCTTTATTTAAAAAATTTTCGATGTTGAAAATGTGTACACATAAGAGCAGATTTGCAATACTATGCATATAAGCTTGCCCCTAGAAATTGTTGCTAATGTACAATGCATGTTTACATAAAACGCACATATTTGAATGGCTAACTATAGCGTATGCTCAAGTAATAGAACACTAAGAATATTCCTGTTGATATCACCTAATACGTGCCAGGCTTTTTTTCTAAACATTTTGCAGAGAGGAACTTATTTAATCTTTGACACCACTTAATAAGCTAGGTTCTATTAATATCACACTCATTTTACAAATTAGGAAACTGAGGACCAAAGTTCATACAACTTTACCAAGGTCATCAATAGCACACACGCCATTTAAAAGCAGTTTGCCTTAAAGTCTTGTGGTACAGATGGTTTAGAAACACTGAAAGAAGGCAGTTTGTGGTAAGAAGTTTTACATTTTAATTCAGATCTTACAGAGTATAGCATATTTAAATACCACAATTACAAATGCTTTGAGTAATATTAACTTTTTCTTTTACAAGTGACATTCCAACTATCATTATGTACATGCCTTAGGAGAAAATTATTTCCCTTTTAGGACAACTCTTAAGTAGTGTACTGAAAGTGATGACAAAATAGATTTAAAATATTTGCCTTTGCTATCACATGTGATGATTTGTGCCATTTGGTATGCTGAAGCTTAAAAGGAAATTGAGTTCTATCTACAGACATTATATTTCATTAAGTGCAAAATCCTTTCCATTTCCTTGAAGAATTGTCAATGCATATCTTAAGCCAATCTAATTTTCCCTATACAAACTCCTGCACACATGGCTGTTGAATAACAACATTTCAGGCTTTCTAGTTAGTGCTGGAAGAGTGAGCAGTTGACACATGCTGCTTCCTTACACCTAGTGTGACCCTGGAGAAACTGTAGAATTGGTGGCATAGATTGTAGAAAGTTAAAATGTAACCTGTGAGTACCTGACAGCTGAAGGTTGTAGTATCTTGTAGCCAGTCATACCATCAAACAATAGCTGATTTACAGAAATCCAGGGATTTTAAGAGCCAAATAAATCTTTAGTTTCTTCAAATAATCCCTTATTATATTATATCATGGAAATCAGGAAACACTACAATTCAGGACTACGTGTTCTTCTTCTTCCTCCTCCCTTCTTCTCCTTCTCCTTCAATATTATTATGATTTGGGAGCCCACTGAAATCAGGGAACACTGTAATTCAGGACTATGAATTCCCCTTCTCCTCCCCTCCTTGCTCCTCCCCTTTCCTTCTCCTCCTCTTCTTCTTCTACTTATTGTTCCTTTTTTCCTTCTTCTTCTAATATTATTATTTGAGATCCCATTGTTGAATATTTTCTAGCACTTTACTGACTAGAGAAATATCGGAAGCTTCAGGATGAAGATAGGTGAGTGTCAATTATTTCTAGGGAAAGACCATCGTAAGAACACCCATAGTTATACAGGCTGGAAAACCTCAGCAAGAGCCAGCACACACTATGGAGGTCTGAGGGCTTCTCAGCACATAGGTGTTAAACAGTAGTCAGTATAAGATTGAGTTTGTGCTAGATGATTTAGGGGAGAGTGTAAGGAAGAAGTGTGCTGCTCTGGATTGTATGTCTTAAAGAAGTGGAAGTTATGTGATTGTATATTTTAATATATCTTATCTGGAAGGAGAGAAAACTTGGGCCTAAAGCTAAATTTAGTAAAGTAGCAGCAGTCTTGGATATGTTTGAGAGAGAGGTATGTTCAGTATTTTGTGATCTGGACAATGTTTTTGTTTTATCTGGGTTTGCCCATAATTATGGAGTGATCTTGTTTTTATCTTGATTCATCATAGTGAAGAGTGACCTTATCTGATGTTAGTGTTCTATGAAATTATTTACATCAACTGGAGAAGAGCAAGGCCTGATAGTTTCAGGCCAGCTGCAGGAAGACAGAGGCAGCATTACTCTTTCACACAGGAGTAAGGCATCTAAGTCCTGTTCCAGGCTTTCACCTGTCCCTTGGGAAAAATAAGTTTCTGCTTTCTCGTCACAAAAATGTAGTCTTTGTTAGTCTATTAGTCTTTGTTCTAAAGTGGGAATGATATTAGATCTGCACAAAAGTCCTCCTGCAGTGTGTAGAGATAGTCTACAAGCTTTTGCTCTCCGAGACCTACCAACTGATTAAAATCTTACAGAGCCTGCCTCTTGAAAAGCAGCTGCTGCTTCTTAAGAATTTAAAAGAAAAATTATGATTAGAAAAATGTCTTGCTTGAGAGCCAGAGTGGGAATAATAAACAATGTTTCCTCCCCAACCACTGAATTAATCTGTGGAGACAGTGAATCCAATTAAGGAGGTGACAGAAACCCCATGGGAACATATCCAAATTAATCTGACCACAGAGGACTATTACTACTGCAAAAGAAAGATGACAAACTAAGTGACTCATTCATTCATCCAGCAAATTTTCATTTAGTTTGTGCTACATTCCAGAAACTCTTCCAGGTGCCAAGGAATACATAACTCAAATACATTAGCTTTGAACAAAAAGACAGGGTGATATAACTTGGATATATGTTTCTCCAAAATCTCGTGTTAAAATGTAATCCACAATGTTGGAGGTGGGACCTGGTAGGAAATGCTGTCCTCTTGATAATGAGTGAGTTTTCATGAGATCTGGTTGTTTAAAAGTGTGTGGCACCTACTGCTCACTCTCTTTCTCCTTCTTTCACCCTGTGATGTGCTTGCTACCCCTTCACCTTCTGACATGAGTAATAGCTCCCTGAAGCCTCCCCAGAAGCTGAGCAGATGCCAGTGCCAGACTTGCACAGCCTGCAGAACTGTTAGCCAATTAAACCTCTTTTCTTTATAAATTGTCCAGTCTTAGGTATTTCTTTATAGCAATGCAAGAATAGCATAATTCAGAAAATTGGTACCAGGAGGAGGGTGGCTTCTTAAATAATATAACATTGGAACATATTCTTAAAAGAAAAGTGGAGCATGAAAGCTTGGAAAATTTTCAGGCTTACAATGTGGCAGAGAAAGACGAAGCATTATTAGGAAAGGTATTTAAATGGGCTACAGAGCAATCACTTGCTAGAGAGATTTGTATGACTGAAAATGAGTCAGGTACTGATAGCCAACATAATGGAAAAGAGGCTTTGAAGGCATTTTATCTTCAAGGCAGCCTCCCATAACAGACCCAGAGACCTAGAAGGAGAATGGTTTCAGGAGTCAGGCCTTGAGCTCCAAAGCCCCCCTGCCACCTAGAGAGGCTGTTCCCTGCATCCCTGCTGCTCCGGCTATGGCCATGACTCAAAAGACCTCAGGTACATCTCAGGCTGCTGCTCTGGAGGGTGCAAGCCACTGTAAGCCTTGGGGGTTTCCACAGGATGTTAAGCCTTTTGGCACATAGAGTGCCAGAATGCAGGAGACTTGGCAGCCCCAACCTGGATTTCAGAGGATATCTGAGAAAGCCTAGGTGTCCAGGATGAAGCATGTTGCAGGGCAGAGCCCTCACAGAGAACCTCTACTAGGGCAGAGCAGAGGAAAAGTGTGGGGTTCGAGGTCCTATGCAGAGTCCCCAGAGAGGGATGGCCTAGTAGAGCTGTGGGATGGGGGGCACTGCCCTCCAGACCCCAGAACAGTAGAACCATCAGCAATCTGTATCCTGACCCTGGAAAAGGCATCCAGGCAAAGTTGCCCAATGTAATGGAGCCCACCCTTTGTAGTAATGTGCCCTGTAAGTGGGACTTCGAATCAAAGGAGATTATTTAGGAACTTTAAGATTTAGTGACTTCTCTGCTGGCTTTCAGGTTTGCATGGAGCCTGTAGCCTCCCTCTTTTGGTTGATTTCTCCCTTTTGGAATGGCAATGCTTATCAGATAACTGTAACCCCATTGTATCTTGGAAATAAATAATTCGTTTTGATTTTATAGGTGGAAGAAACTCATTTCCAGATGAAACTTTGTGTGTGCGACTTTTGAGTGATTTGATGCTGGAATGAGTTAAGACTTTGGAGGACTGTTGGGGAGGCATGACCGTGTTTTGCAATGTGAAAAGGACACAATACTTGGGAGACCCAGGGAAGAATGATATAGTTTTGGTATTTACCACCGCAAATCTCAGTTTGAAATATAATCCCCAGGAGGTGGGCCCTGGCAGGAGGTGTTTGGGTCATGGCAGCAAATCCCTTATAGCTTGGTGCTGTCCTCTTGATAGTGAGTTCTCATGAGGACTGGTTGTTTAAAAGTGAGTGGCACCTCCCACCACTGTCTTGTCCCATCTTTCACCATGTGACATTCCTGATCCACCTTCTCCTTCTGCATGAGTAAAAGCTCCCTGATGCCTCCACAGAAGCTGAGCAAATGCTGGCACCATTCTTGTACAGCCTGCAGAATCATTAGTTGATTGACCCCCTTTTCTTTATTAATTACCCAGCCTTAGGTATTTCTTTATAGCAAGGCAAGAACAGCCTAAGACATAGGGTAAGAAATGTTAGAAGTGGGGAGTTGCAATTTTAAATAAAGTGTACATTGTGTGTCACACTCTGAGGGAGACTTTTGAGTAAAAATTTAAATGAAGTGGGTATATAATCAATACAATTACATGGATTAAAATGATTTGAGGCATTAGAGAAAGCCAGTGCAAGTGCTGAAGACAAAGTCTGTCTGCCTTCCGTGGTGCCGTATTCATTTTCCAGGGCTGCTGTAACAAAGATTAAAAGAAAATAAATCTCTATTCTCTTATATTTCTGGAGTGCAGAAATATGAAATCAAGGTGACAACAAAAGGGATCTTTCTCCCTAGGTTCTAAGGAGATATTGTCTTTATGCCTCTTACAGATTCTGGCTACTCTAGGATTTTCTTGCCTAAAGGCTGCATTACTCCAGCCTCTGCCTTTATCTTTGTATAACTCTTCTATCTTTTATAAGAACATTTGTTATTGGACTTTGGATCCACCATGATAATCCAGGATGTTCTTATATTGAGAGCCTTAGCTACAACTGTGAAGACACTTTGTCTAAATAAGGTCACATTCCCAGGTTTCAGGACCTGGATATATCTTTTTTGGAGCCAACATTTCAACCCACTACAGGGAGCAACTTCTTGGTCAGTAGGGATGGCTTATGTGAGCAATGATAAGGATAATAGAAAATGAGTTCACAGAAATACAGCGATTTGCAAGGCCTCATAGGCAGTTGTGAGAGTTTAGGGGTTTTCTCTGGGACAAATAAGAAATTGTTTAATTAGAGGACTAAACTAGCCTGAATATATTATTCATAAGCTCTCTTGGGCTATTAATTGGGAAAACATTGATGGGATATATGGTAAAAACAGGTACATGTTCAGAGGCTACTGTAGTTATCTTGAGGAGAGATGATGGTGGCTTGATTCAGAGACAGTAACAGAAAGAGTAGTAAATGGTTAGATCCTGAATTTATTTTAAATATCCAACCAAATTTTCTGCAAAAAAAATGAAAAAGAAAAAAACAAACAAAAAAATATATTTATTAGAAAACAGAAAAAGTCAAGAATGACTACAGCATTATTTTCATAAGGAAATAGAAGGTTGTCATTAGCATTATTAGAAATTGAAAGGATGATTGGTGGGGCAAATTTCTTTGAGAAGGGGTGGAGTTAAAGAGGATTTGATTAAGCAGGAATTTAAAATTAGCACAATATATTTGATTGTAGAGCTCAAGGTATTAATAATTTGAAGAAAAACACAAAATAATTTCAAAAGAGCCAAAAGAAAATATTTGGTATGTAAAATATGATATTTGAAATAAACAATCATGGAATATACATAGCTGAAAAACAAATTACTGAATGGAAGAAAAGATCAAGCAAAATATCCAAAGTAAAGAAAAGAGAGATAGTAAATATAAAGTAAAGCTTAGAGATTTAAAAATGAAAATTCATATAATAAGTCCCTTGAGAACATACCATAGAAAGAACAAAAAAACTTATTTAAAGAAAAAGGAAGACAAAAATGAAAGCCTCTGTTTGAAAGACCTCAGAGAAAGCTCAGTGGGAGAGAGAAGTGAAACCCTACAACTAGATCCATTATATTGAAGCCAAAGAACAACAAAGACAAAGAATGTATTTCTTAAAATAAGGCAAAATTTAAAAAACAAAACTAAACTCCCTTGGAGCAAAAGCATATCATTTGCAAAGTTTTAAGAATCAAATTAGCATTAGACTGCATAACAGTATCAATAGATACATGCGAGAACACAATTTTTTATTTCTTTATGTAGATTGAAATGAAATTTTGAAAAGGAAAGGCAAATCGATGCCTAAATGAAATACTACAAATTCTTCAGAGGACATACTTCCAGGTTAACTGATTTCAGACTTGTATTGCCTTAAAACTAATTTACAACTCTGCAAATTGTAGATAAGTGAAAGTTATGCAGAATAAGTCTTGTCTATACATGCAAATGAATTCTGTCCAGTGGGAATTCAATGAACTTTCTTCTCTTTCTTTCCTCCACTATTGTTTGTTAAAAGCTAGTTTTGAATACATTGGCAAATTTGCTTCAACATTTTAAAACTCAAAATGTTTGTTTCTTTCAAATATTTGTTTGAACTGGTTCTAAAATCTCTTTTGCCCTCTCATTAATGCTGAGTTAAAAATCTAACAAGAGTTCATCTAATATCTCTAAGACAGTTGTGATTTTACTTTCTTTGAAAAGAATTCTTCAACAATTTTTGAAGTTTTCCGCTGAGATTCACAGTGGATGACTGACCTGAGAGAGCTAGATGGATGAACACTGCTGTTAGAGCAGAGCTCCCTATTTGGGCTGCTCGATTCGAAGCACATCTTTTCTTGACTGCTTGAGGTGAATCCAAATAGCAATCAAATTTTGCTAACTCTCTATATTTCCAATTTCAGGGGTTTTTTCCATGTATTTTTAAAATCACTAATAAGTGACAGCAATGATTAGGAATGTGGCGCTCTGGCCAGGCCATTTTTTCATCTCTGTAAAAGAACTAATGATTTTCAAGAGATCGAGACCATCCTGGTCAACATGGTGAAACCCCGTCTCTACTAAAAATACAAAAATTAGCTGGGCATGGTGGCGCACACCTGTAGTCCTGGCTACTCGGGTGGCTGAGGCAGGAGAATTGCTTGAACCCAGGGGGCGGAGGTTGCCGTGAGCCGAGATCGCGCCATTGCACTCCAGCCTGGGTAACAACAGCGAAACTCCAAACTCCGTCTCAAAAAAAAAAAAAAAACTGATGATTTATGGAGATGTATTATGTGGTAGATGAGAAGTGTTAGAGAGTCTGGCTTAACAACCTTTTTGTTTGCTTGTCACTTTGAGCTCAAATTCTATAGAAAATTTTGATCACTAGTAAAGAAAACATCTCTTTCTTAATCAGTGAGCTTTGGTGATTTGGTGCTTACTATTGACTCAAGGCTGAAATTATAAAATTGAAGCTGTAAGTCATCCTATGCCAGTATGTCTATCTATAGTTCACAAAGGTCTTTATCTCTGATTGTGAGCGTGAAATATTTTTGTACCTCTAGAGGATATTTTGATATTAGTGTATTTAATCTCTTAAAGCAAAGAAGCACAGTTCTAATGGATTTGTAGAAAAAAATAAGCACTTAAACAAATATTTATTTTTTTAAATTTATAGGTAATTATAAAACTGAATTCATAATTTAAATATTCTATAATTAAAAGATGCAAATAATATTTCATATAAATTAACCCAGAAATTTAAAGAATCCAAGGGAATGTAAATTAGGTAAAACTTTGACCAGAAAAAAATTGCTTATTATGGTTTAATAAAATAGTGTGCCTTCACTTATTTGTTTGTGAAAGTAGAATGGTAGCATGGCTTGTTATTCTACTGGATATGAGTTTTTCTCCAAATTTATACATGTTAACTGATCAAAGAGGTAACATTACTCATGTGATGTTTAAGATTATGAAAAATGTAAATGTACATTTAACAAAATGGATTCTGATCAACTTAACAGTAATTATGTTTTATATGAGGTTTTGAAGAAAATTTTGTTTATGCAAATGCAAATACATTTTGTCCAGTGGGGCTTCAATTGACACCTCTCTCTATAGGAAGAAAGCAAATTTTGCATCCATGTGCAAATTTATTTCAACAATTTTCTGCTACTACATATAAAATTATGCTTCTTTGATTTTTCCTTAGATCTTGTTGTAACATCTGCCTGGCTCTGTCACTAATAATGATTTAAATTTTTAACTCGTACATATTTTTGAACATTATCGTTATTCTGATATTATTGCTTAGACAACATTCATACTATACTATTTGCTGTCAGTATATCCAGAAATCTGAATATATACATCATAAGATATATATTCCTTATATCTTTCTTTACACACACACACACACGCACACACACACACACAAATTCAATTCTTGAGCATGTGAGGCCTCAGAAATTCTGCTATAAAAAAATTCTTACTAAAATTACTCTTAGAGGAAGTTTCCTTTCAAAAAGGAAATTTCCTTTCAAATAAGAAAGGAAACAAATCCAGGAAAATACTGAAGTAATACAAATATAATGGCTTAACAATATGTAAGACTTAACAAATATATTTATAATATTTACTGTTATATAAACAGGCAAATAAATAAAGACCTGCCACTACCCTAATACTCTAAACATAAAGAAAAGGAAAACAAGTGTATTTTATTTGAAATATTTTAATAGTTGTCTTTATTACATGTTAGAATCAAGGGCATCCTGTTTAGCTATGTCAATAAAAATAAGTATCAGTCAGCTTCTATGGGCTGATCTTTAAAATAATTTTGTTGAGCAAATACATTCTGTCAAAGAATTTATCATTTACATTTAAAAATATAATTTATTTGTAACTTGGTATTAAAACTTGATTTTAAAATTTTATTTAAGGTAATAATCACAAAACATGAGAAAACGTGTTCTTTAATTTGTTCTTTAATTTTAGTGATTAATATACATGTTAATAAATGATTTATTTATTTCTTACAATACAAAGCTAAACATTTAAGAATAAAATTTTTGTGAAATTATACTTAAAAACAATTCATGAATTCTTGAGAATACTTTTCATCTGTTTTTAATTTGTAACCTTTTGATGATTAAATACAGTTAATCCATAGAAGCATTTGCCTTTTAAAAAAACTAAACATGTCTCAATTTTTGTGTTGCAGATTGCAAACAGAACCTAGTTCTTTACTCCTTCCTGTATCTAAGACTTGCCATGTAATTTTATAGTTTCTTTCACTGAACAGACAGAATTCTATGTCCCTGCCCCTGTTTTTAAGTTAGATCATATGAGCTAGCCTTAGCCAGTGAAATGTTAGCAGATGTGATGCATCAACTAGCTTTCAAAAACTAATTTCTACTGCATTTTAAACACTCTTGATTGTGTGCCTTATCCACAAGGCTATGCCTAAACTAGCCTGATGGAGGCATGAGGAGCAGAGTCATCCCTGTCTACAACATCCTAGATCAGCTGATCTGCAGCCAATCTCCCAATATATGTGAGATCAGAAGACTGTCCAATCAATTCCAGCTTAATTTGTGAACATGCAGACATTTGAGTTAAATGCATGTGTTTTGATCTAAGCCACTGAGTTTCAGGTTAGCTTTTACAGAGTGTTAAAGGTTTTACATTAATGTAAAGGGTTAACGTAGCAGGACTTTATTGTTCAAACCTTGTACATTCCAAAGAAAGTTTTGGCCCTTGACCCCTCCTAGGAGACAGCCTCTAAACCATTGGGATATCCTGCCTGATCCTATCTTTGTTCACCTGGGGCTTTGGGCCATGCCAGATAATTTATGCTAAAATGCCATATATGGTGGGGCGATTTGGGTACACAGTACCAATATGACTTCTGGAGAGGCTGGAGACTGAATTACTAGGGCAGCCATTGCAAGCTTTTCATGCCTACATGTCTGACACCCAATAAAAACTCTGGACACAAGGCTTCCATGGTTAGTGGTAATTAATATGTATTGCTGCTCAGCATTGTTCATAGAAGTTAAGGTCTATCTTAATTTCAATGGAAGAGGCCAAATGAAAAGTTGTATTTTGATTCTCTTGAATTTTGCCCTATATTTCTATTTAATTTGCTTATTTTAGTCTTTATTTTTTTGCTATAATAAATTATATCCATGAGTATAACTGCTTTTCTTTGTTCCATGAGTTTTTCTGGTGAAATATTGAAACTGAGGGTGGTCGTTTAGGACCCCAGACAACATATTGCATGCGATGGCAATAGAGAACTTTTGCCATGTATAAACTTGCCCACTGACACAGTAGCAATTTGTTTTGAACAGCATACAAATAGCTCATGATTAGAAAAAGAAATCACTTATAAGATTATTTTCTCAGGATGGCTTGACCTTATACTGTACATGTTTTGGTTTCTTTTGTTCCTTCCCTAAGGTCCTGACACAAATCTATTTATCATTGTAGAATTGATGACATGTGCTATCTATGTGGCTATTTTTTCAATTTTTCTTTATATCACCTGGGAGGTAAAGAATGTTTTTTTTAAGGGAGTTTCTTATTAAAGAAGGTAGATACTATGTTGCTTGGTGCATAGTTATTTGTAAATACAGTATTATGACTTCTTTGTAAATTGTGATGTTTAGCATTAAATGTTGTGCATTTTTTTCCATTTAAAACTGTTTTGCAAATCTGAATGTTGCTATCCTTTTTCATAACAGGATCCAAACCTCACACTTTTATTGCTTGAATTTGTTTTTATACTTTTGGCCATCCATTTATTTTTCACTCTTTGTTAAGCTTCATTTTTTAATAATCTATCATCTGGCAAAGAAAGATTTAAATATATAGCTTCTCTCTTACTTTATCAATAAGTAAATCTAATAGAGTATATTATAATCATGTCTGTTTTATTATTTCTGCAGATATAATCACTGTTTTTAAAAGCAGAAATGTTTAAAAAAAAAACAGAAAGATACTTTTGTGTCGTTGTGGTCTGTGGTCTTTAGTATTTGTTGTTGTGGCTATCTCATTCCTAAGATAAGAAACAACAAATGCATAGCTCTGACACATTCTGTTTTACTCTACAAAATCATTTAACCTATGAATAGATTGGTTCAAATTTATCACTCAGTACATTTACAGTGAAAGTATTTGGGGTTTTGCTCCTATTCTCCAGTCTGGCCTGATCATCCATTTCTAGGACTCTAGCTTTTCTTTGTTTGAAAACCTGGAATGCCTTGCCTGAGGCAGTTGGTTGGCAATAAACCACCCATTCTTCTCAGTATTCACTTCATTCTCTCATTGCCTCGAGGCCTATAACTAGAAGTCAGAGCCTATGTGACAGGAGGTAAAGGAAGTAAAGGAAGAATTACAAGGTATGCCTAGAGAGAGTGAATAAAATAAATATGTTTCATGATCTTGACGATATATTTTACAGGGATGTAGATAAACAGTTATTTGGTGTATTAAAGCATAGTTTGCTGTATATAATTTTTTTTTTCCCAGCGTGGGTGAGTAGGTGTCTGATTTGAATGATTACAATTGAAAGTATAGGTGCTGCAAAAGTCTATAGATTCCAAGGAGTTCAAAGGCCAAGAACTCTTTGTAAGATAGCCTAGATTCAACCAAAGAAGAGCCCTGGCTCTACTCTTATAAGTATATAATGTAGTCTTTCTCATAGACTTCCTTAAAGGGATGTGGAAGAGGAGCATCAGTTAACTGTATACTGGGAAATAGTTATGTTCTTAGGGGATTATTAGACACTGGCTCTGGGTTGACCCTCAGTGGTCCAGAAGTCAGCGTACAGCCCAATGAACATTTGGTGATCCATGAAGTTTTATTCTAAAGTTTTTATGATAAGAGCGGCTCCTTTAGATTCACACATCAACCCTCGGCTGATCACCTACTTCCTAGTTCAGGCCATATATGGCAGTAAGTATAGCCTTATAAGTATACTCAGTCTTCTAAGTATTTTCTTTTTATTGTTTTTGTTAGAAAGAGCCAATTTTAAAACCCTGGCTCTGAACTTTCCTTTCAAAGGAGTAAAGGCAAAGCAGTATTGTTTTTAATATGTGAGGATTGTGATTATCAACTATAGTCCTGATTAGCAAATAGGATTATCTTAAACATAAACGGTAACTCCAGTTGCACCTACTACTCCAGTTTTGGTAACTTCTTGGAGCAAATTATTATGTAGCTATTGATTTGGTGATTGAATTTTTTTCATATAAATAAACAAGGATGTCCTGAAGTAGCTCATATTCATTGGGAGGAAAAGCAGTAGATCTTTACGATGTTAATTTAGGGTTATATCAACTATTCTACTTTCTGTCAAAATATGGTATACAGAGTTATTTATTGCCTGTATATACTTTTAAACGTCACTCTTGTCTACTACATTAATGGCATTATACTATTTTGATGTGGTGAGAAGAGGGTGACAGGCAGGCTGGATACTTTAGTAAAACATGTATTTACCCGAGGGTAAAAGATAAAACCTCAAAATTTAAGACTTTTCTATAACAGTAGAATTATATCTAGTGTTGAAGGGCAATTCTTTTCAAATCTAAACATGCACGCACACAAATCATTTAGGGATTTTCTAACAAGGCATACTATGATTTATTAGGTCTGGGGAAGGGCTTGCATTTTTACATTATTCAAAAGCTACCAGGTAATACTGATGCATTTTTAGAGGAGCCCCACTTCAAAGAGGAAGGGGATAAGGTTCTATATCTAAAAGCTGGTTGCTGAATTTTGCACCACTTACCAATTAGAAAGAGGTACAATCAATGCTATGTAAGCTGCTTTGGATTTTAGAAGCAAAATGTGTACTATGTAGGTGGCCTTCAAACCATAAGTCAAGTAATTTATGTGGTTTCTAATTTCCAAGGTCTCGTAAAATTAAAAAAAAATTTGTACAGCACAATGAAGCTGCGATTTATAATTTCCTGTTGCTTAAGCTTTAGGCACAGCATTTTTAATGGTGTTTCAGGAGTCTCTGGTGAGTACTGTATAAAGTAAGGACCTCTGGAAGTGAATTCTCAAGAAGAGAATCATAGTACATATCACTGGAGTTTTCAAACAATGTCTTCATTTGTCTTTTTTAATGTCTTTAGAAACTTATTAATGGCTTAGATCTCACTCCTGAGCCTCTTTAATTGGAACTCCAAATAATATTTGATAAAAGCAGGCACTCATGAAGTTTTTTCTTTCTTTATCCACGAAGTTGAGTATGAGTAGCAACTCTACATTATGAAATAGAAATGAGACTTCACACGAGTAGGACAGAAGCACGTTGTATCAGCAAATGACTCAGACTTTTTCACAACACCTGCTACAGGTATGTAACTGCTCTTGCCTCTACCAGGCTTGGGACCTCACTAACAGCTCACTATGAACAGCGGAAAGACGAACAAAATATTCCACAGGTTAATATGAAGTTCTGCCATTGGGCATAAGTGGGCTTCTTCTGCATTTCAGCTCCTCCAGTGGCTAGCCCTGAAAGACAATGGTGAAATGAATACTTCCTTGACCAGAATTTTGGCAGAATATCTGGTTGTGCCTTTTTCAAGGAAAGAGAAATAATCAGAGTTTAAGATTTATGCTAAATCATGTGCAAAGCCTATTTGTTTGGTTAATTGGTAAGAGGCTAGAAAGAAAATGATTATAGAATTCAACAAGAAGTTATAATACGGGGTATGTGGTTACTTACATTTCTTCATTGCAGATAAATCTATCAATAATTAGGGGGAGAATAGGTTCGTTCTATCACACTTTTCTTTCCTGTTTTTTTTTTTTTTTTTTTAATTAGCCTCCCATGTGCTTATACAATGGGCCTATGTACAAAGTGGACATAGTGGCAGAATTTCAGGGTATGCATATGCTCAACAAACAACATTTGCCCTTTTCAGTGGTTTATTGTCACTGTTAAATATCAGACTTGCAAAATGCAGAAACTAAGTCTGTACTCCTCTATGGCACCATTGCCCAGAGAGAATCACTTACCCAGCTTGTGGCAGATCGATTATATTCAATTCTTTCTATTTGATGTCTTCCATCATGGAAGAAATGACAACTTGTCTAATAAGAATTTTTATGCCCTTATGGCAAGGATTCTGCTAACATTACTGTCTACAACCTTACTGAATACTTTGCTCACTGTTATGATATTCTGNCAAGAGATCGAGACCATCCTGGTCAACATGGTGAAACCCCGTCTCTACTAAAAATACAAAAATTAGCTGGGCATGGTGGCGCACACCTGTAGTCCTGGCTACTCGGGTGGCTGAGGCAGGAGAATTGCTTGAACCCAGGGGGCGGAGGTTGCCGTGAGCCGAGATCGCGCCATTGCACTCCAGCCTGGGTAACAACAGCGAAACTCCAAACTCCGTCTCAAAAAAAAAAAAAAAACTGATGATTTATGGAGATGTATTATGTGGTAGATGAGAAGTGTTAGAGAGTCTGGCTTAACAACCTTTTTGTTTGCTTGTCACTTTGAGCTCAAATTCTATAGAAAATTTTGATCACTAGTAAAGAAAACATCTCTTTCTTAATCAGTGAGCTTTGGTGATTTGGTGCTTACTATTGACTCAAGGCTGAAATTATAAAATTGAAGCTGTAAGTCATCCTATGCCAGTATGTCTATCTATAGTTCACAAAGGTCTTTATCTCTGATTGTGAGCGTGAAATATTTTTGTACCTCTAGAGGATATTTTGATATTAGTGTATTTAATCTCTTAAAGCAAAGAAGCACAGTTCTAATGGATTTGTAGAAAAAAATAAGCACTTAAACAAATATTTATTTTTTTAAATTTATAGGTAATTATAAAACTGAATTCATAATTTAAATATTCTATAATTAAAAGATGCAAATAATATTTCATATAAATTAACCCAGAAATTTAAAGAATCCAAGGGAATGTAAATTAGGTAAAACTTTGACCAGAAAAAAATTGCTTATTATGGTTTAATAAAATAGTGTGCCTTCACTTATTTGTTTGTGAAAGTAGAATGGTAGCATGGCTTGTTATTCTACTGGATATGAGTTTTTCTCCAAATTTATACATGTTAACTGATCAAAGAGGTAACATTACTCATGTGATGTTTAAGATTATGAAAAATGTAAATGTACATTTAACAAAATGGATTCTGATCAACTTAACAGTAATTATGTTTTATATGAGGTTTTGAAGAAAATTTTGTTTATGCAAATGCAAATACATTTTGTCCAGTGGGGCTTCAATTGACACCTCTCTCTATAGGAAGAAAGCAAATTTTGCATCCATGTGCAAATTTATTTCAACAATTTTCTGCTACTACATATAAAATTATGCTTCTTTGATTTTTCCTTAGATCTTGTTGTAACATCTGCCTGGCTCTGTCACTAATAATGATTTAAATTTTTAACTCGTACATATTTTTGAACATTATCGTTATTCTGATATTATTGCTTAGACAACATTCATACTATACTATTTGCTGTCAGTATATCCAGAAATCTGAATATATACATCATAAGATATATATTCCTTATATCTTTCTTTACACACACACACACACGCACACACACACACACAAATTCAATTCTTGAGCATGTGAGGCCTCAGAAATTCTGCTATAAAAAAATTCTTACTAAAATTACTCTTAGAGGAAGTTTCCTTTCAAAAAGGAAATTTCCTTTCAAATAAGAAAGGAAACAAATCCAGGAAAATACTGAAGTAATACAAATATAATGGCTTAACAATATGTAAGACTTAACAAATATATTTATAATATTTACTGTTATATAAACAGGCAAATAAATAAAGACCTGCCACTACCCTAATACTCTAAACATAAAGAAAAGGAAAACAAGTGTATTTTATTTGAAATATTTTAATAGTTGTCTTTATTACATGTTAGAATCAAGGGCATCCTGTTTAGCTATGTCAATAAAAATAAGTATCAGTCAGCTTCTATGGGCTGATCTTTAAAATAATTTTGTTGAGCAAATACATTCTGTCAAAGAATTTATCATTTACATTTAAAAATATAATTTATTTGTAACTTGGTATTAAAACTTGATTTTAAAATTTTATTTAAGGTAATAATCACAAAACATGAGAAAACGTGTTCTTTAATTTGTTCTTTAATTTTAGTGATTAATATACATGTTAATAAATGATTTATTTATTTCTTACAATACAAAGCTAAACATTTAAGAATAAAATTTTTGTGAAATTATACTTAAAAACAATTCATGAATTCTTGAGAATACTTTTCATCTGTTTTTAATTTGTAACCTTTTGATGATTAAATACAGTTAATCCATAGAAGCATTTGCCTTTTAAAAAAACTAAACATGTCTCAATTTTTGTGTTGCAGATTGCAAACAGAACCTAGTTCTTTACTCCTTCCTGTATCTAAGACTTGCCATGTAATTTTATAGTTTCTTTCACTGAACAGACAGAATTCTATGTCCCTGCCCCTGTTTTTAAGTTAGATCATATGAGCTAGCCTTAGCCAGTGAAATGTTAGCAGATGTGATGCATCAACTAGCTTTCAAAAACTAATTTCTACTGCATTTTAAACACTCTTGATTGTGTGCCTTATCCACAAGGCTATGCCTAAACTAGCCTGATGGAGGCATGAGGAGCAGAGTCATCCCTGTCTACAACATCCTAGATCAGCTGATCTGCAGCCAATCTCCCAATATATGTGAGATCAGAAGACTGTCCAATCAATTCCAGCTTAATTTGTGAACATGCAGACATTTGAGTTAAATGCATGTGTTTTGATCTAAGCCACTGAGTTTCAGGTTAGCTTTTACAGAGTGTTAAAGGTTTTACATTAATGTAAAGGGTTAACGTAGCAGGACTTTATTGTTCAAACCTTGTACATTCCAAAGAAAGTTTTGGCCCTTGACCCCTCCTAGGAGACAGCCTCTAAACCATTGGGATATCCTGCCTGATCCTATCTTTGTTCACCTGGGGCTTTGGGCCATGCCAGATAATTTATGCTAAAATGCCATATATGGTGGGGCGATTTGGGTACACAGTACCAATATGACTTCTGGAGAGGCTGGAGACTGAATTACTAGGGCAGCCATTGCAAGCTTTTCATGCCTACATGTCTGACACCCAATAAAAACTCTGGACACAAGGCTTCCATGGTTAGTGGTAATTAATATGTATTGCTGCTCAGCATTGTTCATAGAAGTTAAGGTCTATCTTAATTTCAATGGAAGAGGCCAAATGAAAAGTTGTATTTTGATTCTCTTGAATTTTGCCCTATATTTCTATTTAATTTGCTTATTTTAGTCTTTATTTTTTTGCTATAATAAATTATATCCATGAGTATAACTGCTTTTCTTTGTTCCATGAGTTTTTCTGGTGAAATATTGAAACTGAGGGTGGTCGTTTAGGACCCCAGACAACATATTGCATGCGATGGCAATAGAGAACTTTTGCCATGTATAAACTTGCCCACTGACACAGTAGCAATTTGTTTTGAACAGCATACAAATAGCTCATGATTAGAAAAAGAAATCACTTATAAGATTATTTTCTCAGGATGGCTTGACCTTATACTGTACATGTTTTGGTTTCTTTTGTTCCTTCCCTAAGGTCCTGACACAAATCTATTTATCATTGTAGAATTGATGACATGTGCTATCTATGTGGCTATTTTTTCAATTTTTCTTTATATCACCTGGGAGGTAAAGAATGTTTTTTTTAAGGGAGTTTCTTATTAAAGAAGGTAGATACTATGTTGCTTGGTGCATAGTTATTTGTAAATACAGTATTATGACTTCTTTGTAAATTGTGATGTTTAGCATTAAATGTTGTGCATTTTTTTCCATTTAAAACTGTTTTGCAAATCTGAATGTTGCTATCCTTTTTCATAACAGGATCCAAACCTCACACTTTTATTGCTTGAATTTGTTTTTATACTTTTGGCCATCCATTTATTTTTCACTCTTTGTTAAGCTTCATTTTTTAATAATCTATCATCTGGCAAAGAAAGATTTAAATATATAGCTTCTCTCTTACTTTATCAATAAGTAAATCTAATAGAGTATATTATAATCATGTCTGTTTTATTATTTCTGCAGATATAATCACTGTTTTTAAAAGCAGAAATGTTTAAAAAAAAAACAGAAAGATACTTTTGTGTCGTTGTGGTCTGTGGTCTTTAGTATTTGTTGTTGTGGCTATCTCATTCCTAAGATAAGAAACAACAAATGCATAGCTCTGACACATTCTGTTTTACTCTACAAAATCATTTAACCTATGAATAGATTGGTTCAAATTTATCACTCAGTACATTTACAGTGAAAGTATTTGGGGTTTTGCTCCTATTCTCCAGTCTGGCCTGATCATCCATTTCTAGGACTCTAGCTTTTCTTTGTTTGAAAACCTGGAATGCCTTGCCTGAGGCAGTTGGTTGGCAATAAACCACCCATTCTTCTCAGTATTCACTTCATTCTCTCATTGCCTCGAGGCCTATAACTAGAAGTCAGAGCCTATGTGACAGGAGGTAAAGGAAGTAAAGGAAGAATTACAAGGTATGCCTAGAGAGAGTGAATAAAATAAATATGTTTCATGATCTTGACGATATATTTTACAGGGATGTAGATAAACAGTTATTTGGTGTATTAAAGCATAGTTTGCTGTATATAATTTTTTTTTTCCCAGCGTGGGTGAGTAGGTGTCTGATTTGAATGATTACAATTGAAAGTATAGGTGCTGCAAAAGTCTATAGATTCCAAGGAGTTCAAAGGCCAAGAACTCTTTGTAAGATAGCCTAGATTCAACCAAAGAAGAGCCCTGGCTCTACTCTTATAAGTATATAATGTAGTCTTTCTCATAGACTTCCTTAAAGGGATGTGGAAGAGGAGCATCAGTTAACTGTATACTGGGAAATAGTTATGTTCTTAGGGGATTATTAGACACTGGCTCTGGGTTGACCCTCAGTGGTCCAGAAGTCAGCGTACAGCCCAATGAACATTTGGTGATCCATGAAGTTTTATTCTAAAGTTTTTATGATAAGAGCGGCTCCTTTAGATTCACACATCAACCCTCGGCTGATCACCTACTTCCTAGTTCAGGCCATATATGGCAGTAAGTATAGCCTTATAAGTATACTCAGTCTTCTAAGTATTTTCTTTTTATTGTTTTTGTTAGAAAGAGCCAATTTTAAAACCCTGGCTCTGAACTTTCCTTTCAAAGGAGTAAAGGCAAAGCAGTATTGTTTTTAATATGTGAGGATTGTGATTATCAACTATAGTCCTGATTAGCAAATAGGATTATCTTAAACATAAACGGTAACTCCAGTTGCACCTACTACTCCAGTTTTGGTAACTTCTTGGAGCAAATTATTATGTAGCTATTGATTTGGTGATTGAATTTTTTTCATATAAATAAACAAGGATGTCCTGAAGTAGCTCATATTCATTGGGAGGAAAAGCAGTAGATCTTTACGATGTTAATTTAGGGTTATATCAACTATTCTACTTTCTGTCAAAATATGGTATACAGAGTTATTTATTGCCTGTATATACTTTTAAACGTCACTCTTGTCTACTACATTAATGGCATTATACTATTTTGATGTGGTGAGAAGAGGGTGACAGGCAGGCTGGATACTTTAGTAAAACATGTATTTACCCGAGGGTAAAAGATAAAACCTCAAAATTTAAGACTTTTCTATAACAGTAGAATTATATCTAGTGTTGAAGGGCAATTCTTTTCAAATCTAAACATGCACGCACACAAATCATTTAGGGATTTTCTAACAAGGCATACTATGATTTATTAGGTCTGGGGAAGGGCTTGCATTTTTACATTATTCAAAAGCTACCAGGTAATACTGATGCATTTTTAGAGGAGCCCCACTTCAAAGAGGAAGGGGATAAGGTTCTATATCTAAAAGCTGGTTGCTGAATTTTGCACCACTTACCAATTAGAAAGAGGTACAATCAATGCTATGTAAGCTGCTTTGGATTTTAGAAGCAAAATGTGTACTATGTAGGTGGCCTTCAAACCATAAGTCAAGTAATTTATGTGGTTTCTAATTTCCAAGGTCTCGTAAAATTAAAAAAAAATTTGTACAGCACAATGAAGCTGCGATTTATAATTTCCTGTTGCTTAAGCTTTAGGCACAGCATTTTTAATGGTGTTTCAGGAGTCTCTGGTGAGTACTGTATAAAGTAAGGACCTCTGGAAGTGAATTCTCAAGAAGAGAATCATAGTACATATCACTGGAGTTTTCAAACAATGTCTTCATTTGTCTTTTTTAATGTCTTTAGAAACTTATTAATGGCTTAGATCTCACTCCTGAGCCTCTTTAATTGGAACTCCAAATAATATTTGATAAAAGCAGGCACTCATGAAGTTTTTTCTTTCTTTATCCACGAAGTTGAGTATGAGTAGCAACTCTACATTATGAAATAGAAATGAGACTTCACACGAGTAGGACAGAAGCACGTTGTATCAGCAAATGACTCAGACTTTTTCACAACACCTGCTACAGGTATGTAACTGCTCTTGCCTCTACCAGGCTTGGGACCTCACTAACAGCTCACTATGAACAGCGGAAAGACGAACAAAATATTCCACAGGTTAATATGAAGTTCTGCCATTGGGCATAAGTGGGCTTCTTCTGCATTTCAGCTCCTCCAGTGGCTAGCCCTGAAAGACAATGGTGAAATGAATACTTCCTTGAACAGAATTTTGGCAGAATATCTGGTTGTGCCTTTTTCAAGGAAAGAGAAATAATCAGAGTTTAAGATTTATGCTAAATCATGTGCAAAGCCTATTTGTTTGGTTAATTGGTAAGAGGCTAGAAAGAAAATGATTATAGAATTCAACAAGAAGTTATAATACGGGGTATGTGGTTACTTACATTTCTTCATTGCAGATAAATCTATCAATAATTAGGGGGAGAATAGGTTCGTTCTATCACACTTTTCTTTCCTGTTTTTTTTTTTTTTTTTTTAATTAGCCTCCCATGTGCTTATACAATGGGCCTATGTACAAAGTGGACATAGTGGCAGAATTTCAGGGTATGCATATGCTCAACAAACAACATTTGCCCTTTTCAGTGGTTTATTGTCACTGTTAAATATCAGACTTGCAAAATGCAGAAACTAAGTCTGTACTCCTCTATGGCACCATTGCCCAGAGAGAATCACTTACCCAGCTTGTGGCAGATCGATTATATTCAATTCTTTCTATTTGATGTCTTCCATCATGGAAGAAATGACAACTTGTCCTCTCTGTTATAGACAGCTATTCTAATAAGAATTTTTATGCCCTTATGGCAAGGATTCTGCTAACATTACTGTCTACAACCTTACTGAATACTTTGCTCACTGTTATGATATTCTGTACATGGTTCCAAGGAACAGATTTTATAACAAAAGAAGTATAGCAATAAACTCATGCTACAAAAATGCACTAGCCAAGCAACATTTCTCAACATTCATTTAAGTCACACTTGGAGTGTATGGAAGTGAAAAAGCTTTTTAAAACTAAAAAATAAGTAATCATGCAGAGGGATTAGAATGAGCAAAAACCAAAAGGAATAGAAGATTTACTCTTTTCTTTAAATTTATTTTTGTAAATATATACATATTTATAATCAGTCCATTGACATTTTATTCTCAAGTTATCAATATTATATATTTCAGGATAATTATTGTTTTTTAGGTTAATTTTAGGTAAAATTTATTTCAATTAATTTCTCAAGTAAATTGAACCAAGGTAGTAATAATAATTACAAGACAAACAGCAAAACATATCAGTAAACAGATCAGTAAGCTCAAGTTCTCATAATTACTGAGTCTACATGTTTATATTAGAGCAAAATGCAGTTGGTTATGTATATTATTTCATATCTGTGAACATCTCCTTAGGATTCAACTGAGAAGGGAGTTATATACATCATTTATATATCTTTAAACAGATTTATATAATGCTCATTTGAGCCAGGATTTTGCTCACTGTTGGGTATATAAATTAATACAAATTATTAAGCTCAGATTTATTACCTTCATTTTGTTTCCTAGTTGTCACTCTTCTCAAATGTAGTCCACTCACTAATATTGTCAGTATTTTCTAAAGTAAGAATCTGTGTCACAATAACTGCAGACAGCACATGAAACTGATTTAAAAAAAAAAATAAAGCTGATTTACAATAACAAAATTGGAGACCCAGTATTCATAGAATTCTCACTATTGCCATCTTTATGCAATTTATTAAGATACTCGCCATGAAGGATATGTAAATTATATTGTTTTACATTATAGTTATCCTGTTTACTTTCTTATTCTGTCAGTCTACTCAAGGTTTTTTCCTAAGCTAAGTTCACACTTTATTGGGGTTGCTTACTTTTTATCTTTTTTTTTTGCCTGCCTTTTCACTACATATAAGTGGCATTTGATCTTCTTTGCTATCAAATTTTGACAGCTGATTTATTTTTGAGAACCAGGAATATTCTTCAGCTTCTTTTGAAATTGACTTTGTTCATTATGCTTGCTAATCAGCTCAACCTTAGATTTGACGTCCTCAACCATTATAGTTATCTCCAAAAAATGTAGAGCTCAGAATTAAAATTTTTTTTTAAATGAAGAGAAAAAAAAAGAGTGAAACCACCTACCTTTATGATCTCATTATACTCTCCTCTTTGCAAAGATGGTTGTCAATCTTTTCAAATTATACTACTATTTTTTTCTTTTCTTTCCTATGCATTATGATCACAAGTAATATAAAAAGGCATTCTCAATTTACTTTGTCATCTAAGAGCCTCAGAGCCTCTCCTGAGAGATTTCATTTTGCTTTCTTTTCTAGTTTTCTTAGTCAGCAGGTAGTATTTCTTTTCATTGTTGCAATTCTACTCTCCATCCTTGATAGATTAAATGCTCTTTTTGTGTCATAGTCTACAGCTAATGTGAGCTTCACCTCCGTAGTTCCTCATGCTGTTTTACCCTTTACATCTGTAAACCCTTTTTTGTAGCACAACCTTTGCAGCTCTTTGAAGTCTTCTCATTTTGTGGCTCACTAACTGAGGTCATGAAGCTGCCATGGTGGGGTGGAAGGAGGGTTTCTGACTACAGTTTGGATCTTTCTATGAGGATACATTTTTAATCTTTTCTCTAGATGTGCTAATTGGAGATCTAGAGAGGAATACAGAAAGAAATATGTTGGTGTCTAAATTAAAGATTTAATAAATGCACTGAAATTACTCTTAGTTACCTAACACATATTAATGCTTGATAATTATCTTGCTGATGAATAATTGTATTTTAAATATTTCAATGCTAGTAGCTAAAGATAAGATAATTTAGAGAAAGAAAGAGAAACATGTGTGCTTTATATGAATCTTTAACCTTTTTGAGGACTGACAATCTACATCAAAATGGTGATGAACAGATTCGGTGAATACTACATCTGTCTGCCCTCTGTGAGACAGTAATGTATCAAATCGTTGATAAAGACCATAAAACTCATATACAATGAAAAATTTGTTTGTCTACTCATTTTATACATTTTTATAAATGCCTATTGATATTTCTACAAATTCAATTCAACTCTGTGCTTGCGTAGAAAACTTTGAATGCTGGGAGGACAACTAAACATAAAGATATTATTTGGAAATTCTGATTTTTATGTACCTGCTTACAATAATTTATATTACCACCCCTTCTTCAAATGCTATTCATTTACATGTAGACATATATAGAAGTGAAATATATAGATGCATCCATTCTTTCAAGTAATTTCTGTCTTTTGCAATTATTGATATTCTTCATTTAAAAATGATGCAATGCAAACCTCCAGCTTCTTGCAGTTTGCAATTTCTCCTCCACAAGAAAATGTATTACCTTCCAACATCCCGCCACCCCCAAATTCTAAAATATATTTTGTAACACTTCTCCATTGAACTCTAGACTCATACACTTAACTGCATATTTTACTTTTTTATCTTGACATTCGAAAGACTTTTGAAGCTTAACAGATTCAAAGAAAACTGTTGATTTTTCTCCCCCAAAAAATAATTCTCCACCAATTTTTTCTATATGAATAATTAGCATCACCATATAGTAAATTGCTCAGAACAAATATTCTGTACATTCTAACTTCAAATCATGAGCTATCCTGCTGGCTTTTTTCCTAAGTGTATTTTAAGTCTATTGTCTATTTCCTACTTGCCCAAAATATCTACTAATTTACATGAACTATTGTAATATTGTATAGACTAGACCTAACTAGTCTATTTGCTTCCTCTCCTCTTCCCTGTAATCCATCTTTTTAAAGCAGCCAGAGTGTATTCTAAAAAGTAAATCACACATAGAGTAGTCTGTTTAAAACCTACCAATAATTTTCCATTGCAAGTAGGAAAGAGGAATTGTATTGTGGTCTGAAAGATCCTAAAAAAATTAGAATAAGTCTACCAATGTAACTTTATTTTCCTTTACTCTCTTGAGTTCTCTGTACTGTGCATACTCACAGTAGCTTTCCTCTGTGATTAGAACATGCCAAGTTCCTCCCCCACTTCAGGACTCTAGATTTGAACCATAATACAGACTCCATGCTCTGTGTATTAAACTGACGTTTTGTAAGAGCAAGACTTGGAAAATACATGCTCAAAAATTTCCTTAACATCAGATATTCAGTTGTATGGTTTTATAATTGAATTATCTGTCAAAGAGAATAATTAGGTTCAGTATATCATGAATATAAAATTCTATAGAAAAAGCAGATATTAATACATATTTTAGAAACTACTACACACCAGGCACTTTGTTATGTTATTTACTTCACCTCTCTGTTAAAATACAGAATGCTCTCCTGTTAGATCTGTCTGAACTACATATTTGGCACTCTGTATACTGTTACTTTTGGGCTTTGGGAGGGGCTTTGTAAAATGTGAGTGTCTAAACTAAGAATACATAGACCTATAGTCCCATAGGAGCTATATTTCTATTAGTAAGTAAGGCTCGATACTCCCTAAGGAAACTAACCTATCAATAGCTACAATTCTATAGTAAAACAGGGCATCTGTTCTATTGTTCTATTACCTTGTTGTGTATCTGATGGGGGCTAAGGAAATTAACTTCCCACAGTGAATCTAATTCATATTTTCCCCGCAAAATTTCAGAATATTGTGGACTCCCTAAAGTTTGTCCCATGGGTCACAGGTTAAAAATATATTTGCCAACCCTCTGACTGCCCTAAAGAATAAAATATATCTAATTGCTATCAAGTTTTCAGCTCTAAAGCTGAAGTGTAACTTCTTAAGAGTTGTAACTGAAATGTCTGTGATTGTTAAGGAGACCATCTATATAGCTTCAGAAGTAAATGAAACAAAAATACTTAAATAGCATGTATTTCTGAAATTGATATAAATTATATGAAAATTTAAAAAATAGATTTTATTACTGAAACTGGCACACATTAAATGTGTAAGGAATCTCCATGTTTTAAGCATAAATATCTTTCAGTCACTATTTATTTAGAATAGAATGTACAATTTCATTTTTTAATATTTTGTTAAGATTTTATGGATTTCTAAAACCACTTTGATCACTGACATGGAATTATTATGTTGCTCAACTGATTTTTTAGAATGCAGTCTGCTAAATTTATGATAAATATTTTTAAATATACAGATTTAAAATAAATAATAACCAACCTGAATTGTGTAGGATGTATACATCAAATATTGCACTTGTGTGTGCACATATTTCTGTGTGACTGTGGGCTTTGGATTAGAAAATGTGGAACTTTTAATATTCTTATTTTACGAAATTGTCAAAATTAGTATAAACATTTACATTTTATAGATTAAAAAATAAATCATGACTATCAATTAGATGTTTCCCCACACCTCTGAAGACCTTTACAGTTGAAACTCAGTTTCATAATTAAAGTTTATATTTTATAACTTAATAATGAATACCACATAGTCACTAAAAAAGTATAGAATAAGCCTTTGCATTTCTTTCAACTATGATTACTTTGCTTGTTAAATATGTTTGTCTATAACACCCTATTACATTATGATTAGCTTCTCACTAAGAAAAATAAATCCATGTCAAAATTTAAATTGGTAAAATAATTTACCAGAAGCTTCAAAGATTAATGTTGAATCAAACCTGAGGATTAAATATTGTTGACATTTGTTATATTTAATTTCATAGGATAATATGAACATATTCAAAAAGAATATGGCACAATTTATCTTTTAGCATGAAAAATGCCATTATTTGTTGGGCTAAACTTTAAAAACTATGACATTCTTAGAGTAATTTGTTTCAAAATTAATTAAATAATACATCTAACCCTGGTTTTCTATAAAAATAAAACCAGAATGATATAAATAGTACACCTATAAAATAAAAATTTTCTTTATGACACATATATTAATCTATTCTGAAAATTTGGAAATGCTTTTTGTCGCCATAAAATAGGAATATTATATCCAACTTATAGGAAAAGCTTAATGGAAAGGCTTTTGTATATTAAATATATATGTATATATATATATGTGTGTGTATATATATATATATATCTTGATATTATGTATAGGTAAGCTTCTCCTGATTTATGAAGTAAAGAAGCCTGCTGGAAACAATCTAGATTTTATCAACAAAAGCAAGGGTACTGGTGTCCATTGGCTTTGGATTTAAAAAAATAGTAATAATAAAGATGACTTTATCACCAAGAATTAGTATTTTTCATCCAACTAATGATATTACATATGTAAGCCTTGCTCTTAAATTCAAAATATATGCCTTTAGAAATATTGTACTTTATGTATCATGCAGAAATATAAGTTCTATAATAATGTCTAATGTGTTCTATATATCTAACCCAGATAATTCACCTTTAACATTTTTAGATATGTGATAATAAATGTGGCATTTTTAGCAAACCTTTTATTTGTCATTGAAAACAGGTAATGCCAATCACAAAAAATGAAGCTGTTTTCATCCACTTAGCAATTCCAAAGAATACTATGTCTGGTTTATACTTTTAAATTTATGAGTACATAATGGCCTCATCCTAAGATGTTTGGGAAATATCAGGGCTACTATGTTCAACTACAAAAAGCTGAGATAAATTGTTGGAATTGAGATGCAGGATCATAAAACTTAGATCAAGGGAGATTAAACAATATGATTTTGTGACAGATGGATCAAGAACAATGTCTGATCATGATAGAGAGAAGGAAGAATACTGGCTTCCTTATAAGGCCCCAATGATTCCATTTTGTTTGATAAATGTTCTCAGTTAAGATTTTGTAATCTCAAGAAAGACCAACTTCATTTAGGAATACTTTATTTTTTAATGTGTTCAAGCTTCATATACATCAGCTGAATATTGGAGGTTGAATGCTATTTACTTTAGAAAGTTAGTGAATTCTAAATTGGTAAATTCTAACAACTAAGAAATTATTAAAATGAGCCATTTTATATCATTAACGGATAGTCATAGACATAACAAAAATTCTTATTTTCAAAAATTAGCATCCCAGTTAAATTCATCAATGTATCAGAAATATAAGTCAAATATTCTAAAAGTGAATAAAATATGACTTTTAAATATGGCAAATTCATAACCAATAGAATTCATTATTTTTAGCCAAGTCTTTTTATTTCTAATAAACCTTCAAATGTATAACGAAATAACTTAAATGTCTGTATAAAAGTTTCATTTTCTAATTTAAATATTTTTAATTATTTCAAAGTTACTGCATACCTTTTACAGTTATAGCCACTATGTTTTTAGGTGCCCTGGTTTGCTCAGCTCTTACAGAACATTTCAGATATCATTTTTTCTGTTCTGTATTTCTTACTTTTTATAGTTTTACTTATCTTTTGATACAATCTCAATACATAAGTTTCTACTTATAACAGTTGTTTTAATGTCCTTATCTGATACAGTATCTGACTTATCTCTGCATTAGTTTCTGTTTACTGTTTTATATCCAGGCCATGGATCTATTTACATGTTTTCTCATACATCTAATAGTTGTGTTATTTTAAGCTGGATATTGTTCAGAGTCTTAATTATGTTTGTTTGTTTTTTTTTAAACAGCGTAGTATTTTGTTCTGGCACTAATTCATATACTGCCATCTCAGCTTTATGCTACGAAGCCATCAGTTTAAACTTTACTCAGTCTTATGAGAGTAATCCATAATGTAAGCCTGGAGTGGCCGTATTTCTAAGGCATGACCCTACTGGAGATTCATGTAAAAGCCCACAGTGGTCAGCAATGTTTTCTCCACCTTAAAGACTTTAGCCTGCTGCCACCTTTGGAGACTGTTCATTTCACAGCACCCAGACTTTTCTTTGATACTCAAAAAAAAAAAGAAAAAAAAAAGAATAAGAAAAAAACCCATAGAGTCTAGCCCTATGAATGTACAGTTTAATATTTTTGCCTGATGACTCAAGGAGACCCCTAAGCACATTTCTAAGCTTCCTTCTCCAATCAATTCTCTCACTTCTGGTACTCTGGCCTGCAAATTTTAAACAACTTATTAGGCTCAGCCTTCAGTTTCTGCTTCTTCTGCCCAGCTAGACCCTTGTTCTCAGTTTCAGCAAATTTACCTTTGCTTGTAAAGATTGGGAAATTGTTTCAAATGCCAATTGGATGTGGCGTTTACCTCCATTTCTTTGCTCTCAAGAGCCAGAGACGTGCACTGCAAGATTTTCAATTCCTGAAATTATTTGTTTCATATATTGCTCAGTTTTATATCATTGTCAATGAAGAGTATGTTGGTACCCTGTGAGTATGTGATCAGAAAGAAATTTTTTTTGAGAATGGAAATATGGAAATTAAAATGGTTAATTATTAAATAAAATACACTTTAGGTATATTATTTCCTTTAAAATTCACGCAGAAATAATGAGATGAGAATATGCTCATTTTACATGAGTGGAATCTGAAGTTCAGAACAGTTAAGTAAAATTCAATAATAATTGTTTAGAAATGGTAGAGTAGGAATTAGAATACAGGTATGCCCAGTCCTCAAAAGCCCATGTGCTTGTTAACGCCCTTTCAGCATGCTTTCCTTTCCAAACGTGGCCACTCTATCACACAGTGAGCTTTCTTTAATTTTCACCTCTATTTTGAACATCTTAGCTTCTTTGACTCTATTCAATTATTACTTCCATCATAATCACAAATGAGCAATAGTACAGACTTCAACAATAGCAATAATAACTGAGTAAAAAAGCAAACATTTAACAAGTATTTACTATATTCTGGGCACCATTCAAATCCAATAATGTAATTTTTAATATAACTTTTTATTTTTACTACATTTTAAAAATAATTCAGGCACTCAAAGTAAAATAATTGCTCTAATACTACATAATAAGTTCAAAATGATTTTAATATCAGTTTTACTTTGGAGTTCTAATTAAATCTAATTATAAGCATAAATTGAAAATGACAAAAGAAATAGAACACAAGATAAATAAAAATTATGAAAGTAATTTCAAATTAAAATAGTACAAAAGAGTAGTGATACATTTATTTTTATATACTGCTGATGTATCTATTTAATTGCAAAATGATAATTAACATAATGATTTTAGATGATAAAACAACTCCTTCAATTTTTAGATGTGGAAACTGAATTCTCAAATAACTGAATGAATCATTTAATGGAAAACATTAGTTTTAACAAGAATGTGTGCTAGAATCAAATTAAATTTAATATCAACTCTCAGTCCTGTCTTTATACTATACCATGCTCCATTTTAGTGCACAGAGATTCCTAGCTATTTTTTTTCATGATCTTTCCCCTTTTTATTCAGGCACTTACTATTTACTGATTAACATAATAAATAGTTAATGTTCTCATTTTATCCCCACAGAAACTCTGGAGCAGATATTTTTATGCCCATTTATTCAGTTAGAGAAACAAAATCACAATGAAGCTTAGTAACCTGCTCAAGCCCAGCAGAATTAAAACCCCAGAGCCCTTGGTTTTAGTGATGATGCCATCCTGTCTCTTCTTAAATACATTATTTTATTGACAGAGCAATTTTAATTTAATTTATCTTCAATTAAATTTAATTGGCTTTTAGGTAAATATCAAAGTTTATTATTTTACAAGTGACCTGGCTTTGATCTCCCTTTACAAGTCTCCCTCTATTCATCCTCGTATTCTCCATTTCTCTTCTTCTTCTTTTCATTTTTCTCTTCTCCTCCTCCTGTTCCTCCTGCTCTCTCTCCTTTTTATTTTTTCTTTTTGTTTTCTTATTAATCTTCACTTTCTACTTTCTCTTCTTCTGCCTCTTTTCTCCCATAATTGAAATTTGGTCCACATCTTTCCTGTAATTAGTGGTCTGAAAAGTTTCTGCATAATGCGTTTTCTAAACTTAATTTACATATAAAAATAGTAAGAGTTTTTAAACCATATTATGGAATGCAGCTGTATCATTTGTTGGAAACAGAAAACAATAATATATTTACTCTTATCTCAAAAATAGAGCAACATGATAGCATAGTTTTTCTAGTAAACAAAACTATATTTATCCCCTCGGATATACACAAGAGAAGTTTCCTTTATTGGCTTTCAACATGGAATGGAGAAATTTCCAAATTATGTATAGTTTCAATATGTTCAGTAGAAAATGTGAAACTAATTTTCCAGGAAAAAAATATGCTGACTTCAATTTGATTTAGAAACATTAATTGAAGAGCTACTACATAAAAAATAAATGTCATAGATGGAATGCATGGTGTAAGGTTCTTTGCTCTTAAATGTTGTACATCATTTGAAATAAATTTAACTTAAAGCAGTCTTTATTTTCTTATTAACAGAATGTTTGAGTTTAAGCTGAGTATTCAGCTTTGAAACTAAACATTTCTATGTCTTCCTTCTCCACATTTTGCTAGATTTAGAATCTTTTTCATCAACATGACACTGTAATTCATTTATTCCCAATTATGATTAATAAACATACCCCATATATTAGGGCCATAATAAAAATTAGTTTAGAAAGGGTGAGGAAGAAAACAGATATTCTTTCAAAATTGAATAAGAAATGCAGATTATCTGTCTTTAAGTAATTTCTATCTGTAATCATACATTTTATATAATACATATATATATATATGTATATGTATTTATAAAATCTAGCCACTTATATATTAAGGTGTAAATTTTTGACATGGGTACATATTTATAAAACCACTTTTAGTAGTTAATTAGATTTTCATATTGGTTTAAATTTCAACATATTGACATTGAAATGCAGGTTTTTAGGTATTTTTAAACACTCAAATGCATAGAAATGTATGAGGAAAAGAATAGCCATCACATATGACAATATAGTTAATAAAAGAAGGTCGATGTGAAAATTTGTCACGTTCGGTATTAAAGCAGCATCACACACTGTGCCAGGCAAAGAAATTCATTTGAAAGGAAAAATAAAAATGTTAGAAATTTGCTTGAATTTTTGGCATCTGCTGTGTCCTGGTGGGCTCCAAATGGAGCCCCTTATTGTTTTTCTTTAATCTATCTTGGAGCTGACAGAGGTGCAAGTTGCAAGTCACAGCTTGCTTGCCGTGGCTTAGGATGACAAAGCTCAATAGAAACAATTATTCCAAAGCCCATATCTCATCCATTATTAAACCTATGAAAAGAGTTTTAATTTCCTGTGCAATTACATAGTGAAATGTCATACTCTGGAAGAAAAAGGATTAATTGCTTTTGATAAAATACTGTGTATTTTTATTTGACTTTTCGGACATCTATTTAATGCAGTAATATCATTTCAATCTGATGTGCTTCATATCATAGAGAATGATTGTAATTCTGCGTAACAAATGTTGTTTAATTATTTTCTTTTCTCATAAAGGAGTAAGAATAAAATATTAATATTTCTCAGCTAAAAGCACAAGCAGCCACACTTTATTTTTCAAATCAAGCTGGCAGCTCTTTTACAAATGAGCAATAGCAAAGTATGATTAATGTATTTTGCAAGAGATTCATAAGATTACCTCAAATAAAATTTATATGTTATGTGTAGGCGCAAATTACAATTTCTATTATTTGTATTTGTTTTCCACTTACCAATGATTATTAAGTAATCCATAAAACAATGACTAGTTTATTTCTTCCTGTCACAAATGTGACTTCAATGTATTCTCCTATAAAGACTAAAATATGGCAAAGGAATCTAAAGTGTCCAAAGGAATCTAAACTGTCCAAAGACTATGAGACTTATTTTGTATGGTGACAGACCAGGAAGTCCCCATTAGAGGGAGACTAGCATTTGAGAAATAAAGGACTGGAAAACCACCTTGACATTTTCACCAATGGCATCCAGCACACTAAATGCTTGGGTATTATAGAATTTAATTATCCTCTTGCATTTCTGAAAATAATTGAAATAAACATTCAATAGAAAATAAATATTTTAGCAATTTCACCTTCCTACAAAGAAAATATAATTTTATATTTGATAGTATTCATTCTACAAATGCCCATTATAGTCATGGATATTCAATAGCAAAGAATAAAGGTGGAATAATATGTATAGAAATTTCTGGAAAATTATAATACAAGGAAAACACAGTATTCTTTATTTACAACAGTTTAATGTGGTTGGCAGCCCAAGCCCTGACAAATGTATTTCAGGCCAGAGTTTGATTGGCACATATGCTTTGGAAAGCTTATATAGTTCCTCATCCATCAAAAACTAATATGGGGAATTGTAAGTCTTAAAATCAGCACATTTATTTTTTTTCCAGAATTGCAAATCAAGTAGTCATTTTATATCCAATGTGTTTTTCCTCTTTTGCTGATTTGTAAAGAAGAAAGCTGGAAATGAGATAAACAGTAGAAGATTGCCTTTTCAGGGGTGAAAAGGAAGAGTGTGTCTGAGAAAATATATTAAGTACCAGAAATAAAATTACCATATTCACTTGTAATTTTAAAATACCTATTTAAGTAAAATGTGAAAAGAAAACTGTACTTTGCATGTATCAGTCATTACTTGTCAGTAATAAAGTACTGGTCATTTTCCTGTTGCTGTAATTTAAGTTAGTGTTGACAAGCCTATATCTATCCTGTAAAGGTGAATTGGAAAATTGAACAGTTATTCAATTTGGTGTTTATGTAAATGTAATCTTTTAATTCACAGTGTAAATGGAATAATGTAAGCTTGTGCAGCTTTTAAATATTACATTCACATTTCCATGTAATATGTAGATTTTATTAATAAATATGCATATATGAATTGATGGACTGATATACAGATATCTGAACTGATTTTAATACAAAATTGAAAAGCTTGTAAAGCATACATATTTTAAAGATGAGCTTTGATCTAAGTACAAAAAGTAAAACATATGTATTGAAGTTTCTGGTGCATTTCTAAGACATTCATATAACAGACATGTGGCAGTGATTGATTATTAAATTTTACTTAAAATCTTCCCATTATAGTTTCTTAATTAAAATAATGAATAGATAAATACAATAAACATATGAAGGTTTATCACACAGTTGCAACTTGATTTTATATTTCATGACCAGCACTCTGCTTGACCCAGAGTAGACTTCTCTATAAACATTAATAAATGAAAGGGTGAAAGAAAGCATAGAGATAATATCTGAAGATATTTAAATGCAATAATGCAAACCATTTTTTCTTTACCCTGAAAACATTGGGCATAAACATTCAGATTTTCCATTATAATTCAGCATTCTTGAAATCTGAATAATCATTGAATCAATTCTGACCTCTTAAATCTTAAACTTTGTATCATACGATTAAAATTGTTTTTCTTCAAGGTCAGTGATAACTTTCATCTTGCCAAATCTGGTTTTTAATCTTTTTTCCTCAATGTAATCCATATATCAGCTTAATTCTCAATATTCATATGTTTTCCAACTAAAGTTTTTGGTATGTAATCCAAAGATTTAAATATGATTTTTATACCAATCACTTCAAATTTTCCAGCAAAGCCTTTTCCTTTCTTCTGAGATCCTACTTATGTATCCAACTCTCTACTCAGCATAACTACTTGGAAATATACATCTCAAAGTCAATATGTCAAAAGGAGCTCATAATCACAACTGTACCAAATTTTCTTCTGCCTTGGTGTTCCTCATCTCAGTAAATTTCAGCCTCATAATTGTATCATTACTGCTGCATATCGAAAACATACTTGACCTCTCCAACACACTATGTCCAATCATCATTCACGTTTCTATTTTTAAAGCATATAACAATATGAACTCATTCCACTAGCTTCATTAGTCTAACATTTATTCAGTTCACCAACATCTCTTGCCTGTAATTTGATAGTAAACTTTTGTTTGGTCTCTCTAGATCCATGCTTTCCTGTTTATATTCATTTCTTCATTCACATAGTAGTGAAAACAATATTTCAAAACAAAAGTTGGAGCACAATACCCTCTTGCCATAATACATTCCAACAGATGCTCGTTATATTTATAAAAAATCTAGACCCTCCTCTAAGCATCCACAAGATATCACATGAACAAGTGCTGTCATCTTTCTACTTTCCTGTCTACCATTGTTCCTTTCCTCCAGTAACTACATAAAAACACTCAATATTTTAGTGTTCTTTCCTAATTCCAAATTTGTTCTTGACTTAGGATCTCTATATTAGCTGTTTCTTTTTTCTGCTTTTAAATTCTTTTTTGGAATATATGCATGGCTCATTCTTTCCCAACATTCAGATCATTCCTTCATAACATTCAGGTCTTGGCTCAAATGCCACATCCTCAGAAAACACTGCTCTAAATATCTTTTCAAAAATAGGTTTTCTCTCCAGTCTCTTTCCTAATATAACACTTATCATCATCTAAAATTGTCTTTATTTTTGCTCTGTCTTCTTCCAGTTGCAGTAGCATGTGACACTATTAGGTAAAACACTTTGGTTCGCTACTATATTTCAGAGAATATACTTGACATGTTATAGTAGCCAAAACACATTTGTGAAATGAGAATGAATGAATGAACTTCCTACACGCTCCACTCCTGACATTAAATAATTCTTTCTTTTTTGAAATGTCCCCAAACTGGCTCACATGTCCCCTTTCAGCCAATCAAGGGCTTCCAAATGTACCTGAGAGACAATTAGAAAGTCTCATTCACTTCTAAAATGTGTACCTATTTGGAAGCTTGCCAAACAAAAATTGTTTCAGTATTTTCTGTTTTTGCTCTCTAAAGTATCCTCCCTTTTCAAACTCTTTTAACTTCTGGTACAACTTAAGTGATTTCAGATGAGTTTCCTTGTTTTATGTTTACAAATAAATGTGTTTGTTAATTTTATCTCAGACTTAGTTTTGTACTTGACACTAGTGAAGAGATATTTAGGAGAAGCTGGTGGTCTTCTAAACTTAACAGCATAGAATACTTGGTATCATCCCTTACACTAATAAAAACATTACATTTTCAGCCTGAGAAAAGAGCAGGTGTCACAGCGTGAATGAAGTGAATTTAATTCACTGATAACTTCAGTCTTTAACAGTTTGGAATTCCTGAAAATTTTTTAAAAGTATGTATTATAATTGTTTTGTGAATTCCACCTAATAAAATGTCACTATCCCAAATGAAATATGCACAAATATGTGATTTTATGTGTGTAGGACAACCCAAAGACTTATCTAAGCACTATACCTAGCTTGAATCCCCAGATTTGGAGATGCTATGCTTTCCTGTTATTTAGGCTTGGATATAGCCTCTTATTATTCTGCTATTTATCCTAAGCGGTACATTATACATCTACCAAACACACTCTCCATATAATGGTACAGGGAATATAATTACTGAAAAATACCACATCTGTTTCATAGAGTAATAAACAGACTTTTTACTAAAACAACAACAACAAAACAAACATAAAAAATCCCAAGGAACTCCAGTATGGTAGTGCAGGAAGTTAATTGATAAGTCAATCTGTCTTCTGTGACCTTTTTCCCGAGAGGTTGTTTTTGTCCAAGGCCCATTGTGCAATGGCTCTTGAAGAGGATTTTTCTTTAGCCTATGAATTGTTTCAATCACTTGCAAAGGTTAACCTAAATGTGTTAATTTAGAACTGTGGCAGTGAACCTCCTTTAAGCTGAAGTCTACCAGCATTTCTTTGAAATAAGAGCATCAAATATTTATTTTAATAACATGACTTTTGAAATTAGACCTTGCCCTTAAAGATTCTATGTCTGGTCAGCAGGCTTCCAGTTAGCTTCTGCCTAGGCGAAGAATGGCATGGGTTATGGGGGTTGTCAGAGTCTGCTTCCCTGAGCTGCTTGACTAAGGTGGGGGGTAAGGGGAACTGTGTAATTATCACTTTCTCGAGGAAGATGAGCTTTGTGTTCTAATTTCTTCTCTAGCTAGGCTTCTTGCCCCTCTGCCTCTTCTTATGATAGCCTTACATTTGAGCAAAGAAGGTGGCTTTTACAGTTTTTCAAAAGACAGGATTATCCGATGATTCCTTCCTAGTATGCAGTTACCAGCAGGGCTAATTATTTTTTGGAGTGGTATTTAAGTCATATTTGTAGGGTGACCATAAGCAGCAGCAGAGAAAATTTGACATCCTTGTTATTTTCAATCAATTCACTTTTAATTTCAGTTTCAATATGCTTGTTCTTTGAATCCCTACATAGGAAAATATCCTTTCTAACAAGTGTTTTGTCATCTCAGAATAGAGGTTGCCAGCCTCTGAGCTAAGGGTTGGGTTATAATCACTACACTGCAATCCCACTGAGACTGAACCAATCTACAGTTTAGAAATTTCACATACGATAATTCAAATACTTCAATTTTTTTCTACCAATCATGATTTACCTGGGTGCAAGTGATAAAAGTCTATAGCTAATTAACTTTAACCAAAAGGTGAATTGTATTTGTTTCTTTAATTGGATAGCATGAAGTTGAGTTAGCTGTGCTTTCCTCAGTGTTTCCAGAAATGCCTTTCTTTCATTTGTCTCTTATACTTGTAATTTCCTTACATATTGGCTTTGTTTGCAGGTAGCTTTTCTGCACCTGGTGGATACAATGAACTTTTTTTTCCAAGTATATATAAGACATTGTTTCAGGCAGATGCTAATAAGGGAATGTTGACCCTGGGGTTGCACAAAGTGGCAGAGCTCTGATTAGGCACTGTGAATTCAGCAAGATCAGAAAGATAAAAATCCATGACCCAAAGGAGCTTAGATTCTAGAGATGCAGGACCAACAACAGTAAATTATTGTTTAGCATATGTAATATCTCAGATGGTGATAAATTCAGTGGGGAAAAAATTCTCTATACAGCAGAGTATGTTCATAGAGAGTGCCAGGAGTAACTTATTCCAGAGAAGAACCTAAATTGTAGTAAGGGAAGACAAACAAACAATAAATTAATGGGTGACATATATACTATTTCAGTTGATGATAGTTTCTGTGGAAAAGATTTAAATGTTTGTTCATAAAGAAGAGAAATCTCTTAAGGAATGCCAGGAGTCCCTGGAAGGAAAGAGATCATCTGTCTCAGGGTATATAAATCCTTATCCTTTGCCCTGTATCAATAACTATCTCTGGAGAATAGGGTATTTTTTTCCAATGACTATTTTTGAAATGGAGAAAGTAGGGCCCCTTAAACAACAGAACATTCAAGGAAGGAAAGAGGGAAGGAGGAAGGCTGCTTCTGGGGGGAAAAGATAAATTTTTCTCTTAGACATAATGGTTTAGGATTTTAATCAGAAGTGACAGAACTTCCATACATACTTCCTTAAAGAGTATGCTTTAAGTGGTGCTTCCCCAGAACAATTTCGCTCAGTACAATTACAACACTGTGTCTATGCTGGATTAGTTTCAGTATTGTCCTAAAGCTGCAAACCTTATAATGTTAAAATAATGCTGGAGTCTTCATTGATCCAAAGTTACTCTTTGCTTAATGAAAAATTGGGAACATCTCTTATTTTCTGTGTCTATGTTATACTTGTTCTCTTGGAATTTGAAGAAGATCTTTCTTAGCAAATATTACAGACAGTAGGAGTTTTAGCTCTGTCTCTGTCTCCACAAGATTCGAATCTATGAAGGTATGCCAAAGAACAGATAACATATTGTCCTCACAAACCCCAAATGCAGCTCTCGATAACATGCATTTAGTAGAACCAAGCTAACACAAACCTCAAGCAAAAACTTGCTATAGGTTCTGATTAGACAATTGTCCCAGAATCAAAGTTTAGAGTTTTCTAGAACATCTTTGCTTTCCCATCCAAAATTTTTTGTCTCTCTCTGCATACTATTTCTGGTTGATTTCAGAAACCTCCATGGCCTCAATAAAGAAAGAGATTTCTGATTTTCAAAACATGCATTTCCATGCCTTTAAAGACCACAATTTTCTTAAAATTCACTCTTGACTTTCATTTCCATTGCACAACAGCCAATTTAAACCTAAAGTTATCTCTTTCTTATAATATCATATTTTATATGGCTAATAAGAAGCAATGTTCACTATTATTTCACTCTCTTCAATCCTCTAGAAGTTATTATGCAACAGTTTTGCCAACGTTTCACTTCGAAATAAAAGGATGTTTCAATATCTGCTTCTTCTCTGTTATTAAATGTTAAGCCAATTACCCTCACTTCCTCCCTCCCTCCATCTCTTCCTTCCTTCTGTCTTAGTCTGTTTTCACGCTCCTATAAAGAAATACCTGAGACTAGGTAATTTATAAAGGAAAGAGTTTTAATTGACTTACAGTTCCACATGGCTGAGGAGGCCTCAGGAAGCCTACAATGTCCTACATGGCAGCAGGCAAGACAGTGCAGGGGAAAATGTCACTTTTTAAACTATCAGATTTCATGAGAACTCCCTCACTATCATGAGAACAGCATGGGGGAAACTTTAGCCATGATCCAATAATCTCCTGCCAGGCCCCTCTCTCAACAGGTGGGTGTAAAAAGAGATAAGATTCGAGATGAGATTTGGATGGGGAGACAGAGCTAAATCATATTACCTTTCTTCCTTCTTTCTATTACTGTTTTTTTCTTAGGATAACCTCATTTAAGATATCATTTTATATAATTTAGATTAGGATTAGTCCTGAAACAAAGTACTTATAAATTTTAAGTAGTATAATAAAACAGAAAATGAATGTTTCACTCATATTGAGGTACAATATGGATTAGTTTGTTGGAAGAGTTCTGCTAAACCCAATCATGTAGAATTCAGCCTTCCTCTACCTTGTTTCTCATCAGTCCTTTCTGTTGGGAGGAAGAAGTAGAATGATTAAAATTTTTATGACCCAGGCTTAGAAGTAGCATGTTGATACCATTGGCTGGAACTTAGTCACAAGTACACAGCTGAGTGTAGGAAGCTGTTCTTCTTATCTATTGCTTGTAACAAACTACCTTTTACATAGATTTTTAAAATTCAGTATAATAGGTCAAAAAATTGGTGATGTTGCTTTTAGAGGGAAACAAAATAGATGCTATTCCCAAAACTGAAACTGAGTTCAGAATGCTTTTTCCAAAACTCAAATGTGATTATTTTGAAATTCTGTTTATAAAACTGCCAATGCTTTCTCATTGCTGCGAAGATAAAATGTAAACTACTTAATGTAGCCCACAAGGTCTTTCTTGAGTTGCTTCTGTAACCCTTCTTTCACATGCTGAACTCCTTCATGCACAACTTCCTCCATAGGTTATGTCCATTAAGTGCTGCCATTTTTTATTGTTGCTGTCTTTGCCCATTTTTCTCCATCTGTCTGATATAGTCTTTCCCACTTCCAATGATTTATTACTAATTCCTGTTAAAATTAATTTTAGTTATTATTACTTCCTCCTGGAAGTTTATTTCTTCACAAAAGAAATATTAGCATTTTTTTCTTGAAGTAACTTAGTGAATCTTAATGCCTATAAAATTGTTTCTAAATGTCAACTTTAACCTGTTTGTGAGCAGGAACCTCATCCTGCTTACTATTCTACATGCTTAGCTCTTATAGCATACAAATTAGCACAGAGATAGAGCTTAGTAGATGTCTGTAAATATAGGAATGAATAATAGATATGATCTTCCATGTAAGCCATATTTACCTAGCTTTAAATTCATAGTCATTAATTTCAAATTTTTAGAGATGCTATAAAATACTCTATTGGCACATGAATCCTATCAATGACAGACTGGATTAAAAAAATGTGGCACATATGCACCATGGAATACTATGCAGCCATAAAAAAGGTTTTCTGTTTTCCTTGAAATATTACCAGATTTCTAAAATCCTGTTTGTCAAATAGGATAAGCTTATGCAATTCTAGGAAGTATCTGTTTGATGACTGGAAAGAAGGCAACAGTGATAGTATACGCTTCTTGGAAAGTCAATCTCATAATCCAAAGATGTTTCTCTCATGTACATATATATATATATATACACACACACACACACTCTCATGTATATATATATATATATATATATACTCTCATGAGTATATATATATGTACATGAAAGATCTTTGTGTGTATATATATATATATATACACACACACTCATCAGTATATATATATATGTATACATATATATGCTCATAAGCATAGTGTATATATATACATACATATACTCTCATGTATATATATACATGTACATATATACATATATACATATACTTATAAGATAAATTATAAATAAATGTAAATTAAGAGCATAAAACAATTATGTCATTGGGTTAAAAGTTTTTTTTTTTTTTTTTGAGACAGAGTTTCACTCTTGTTACCCAGACTGGAGTGCAATGGCGTGATCTCGGATCACCACAACCTCCGCCTCCTAGGTTCAGGCAATTCTCCTGCCTCAGCCTCCTGAGTAGCTGGGATTACAGGCATGCACCACCATGCCCAGCTAATTTTTTGTATTTTTAGTAGAGACGGGGTTTCACCATGTTGACCAGGATGGTCTCGATCTCTTGACCTCGTGATCCAACCACCTCGGCCTCCCAAAGAAAAGTTTTTATATTTAGTTATTATAGCATTGTATTAAAAGAACATCATATTATGTTGATCACAAAATAAGACAATGACAGGTATAGGACCAATTACATTTTCTTTTGAACTTGACGTCAACTTACTTCAAATGTGTAAATGCATGTACTAAATAAGTTTGTAGTCTTTATTCTAAATCTATAAAAGTTATCAACCAAATTACTAATTTTGAGTAATATAAAAATATACAAGAAACAAGGCAAGATGGGATCAAGTTTATAGACTTACCTTCATATATTACTTTGTTAAAATAGGAAAGCTTTCAATCAGAAAACAGACATTCATACAGTATCTATGTCTTGGTTGAAGCTCTCATTTATTATTTTTTGATTCAAAAATCCACTTTAAATGAGTAAGAATGCTTTGTATGCTAAAAAACATTTATTGTATGAACATTTTAAAAAGTAGTAGCTTTCTCAAACAAATATCAAATATAATATTAGAAAATTGAATATATAAAGTTTTTGATGAAGTAAATGGCATAAAATATTTAGATTTAAGACATTTGTGCTATCAATCTCAGAAACCATGATATATCACTTAGCTTTAAGTTGTTTGCAAAATATGTAGAATTATTTTACATTGTCCTATTTGTCATTTTTATGCCTTGGATGACATGTTAAAAATATTTAAGTATGTATTCTAAGACTTGGGTCCCAACTCTGCTGTCTCACTTGATCCACACAATTTCTTGCTCTAAATAGACTGGAAATTTAAATGATATCCCAGTCTTCTATTTAAAATAACAAACCCTTTGATATCTTTTTATTGTACTTTAAAGTGAAATGTAAATTCTTTATCATAGCCTTATTTTTTTCAATTTCCAGATTCCTCAAGCTCAGAGCTCTTGTACATGTGATTTTCACCTCTATCTGTAACTTACATTTTTGATGTCTTCCCATGGAACACAAATTTCCATCATTCAATTCTTAATTTTAAAAAGTATTTCTTCAGAAAGTTCCTGCCAGGAACTATGTCTACCACAGTGTCTCCAGACTTCATATTATTACCTGGTGCAACAGAGACATTCATTAAGTAATTTTGCATAATTACTAATAGGTGTAAGCATGTGTCTACCAAGGGTGAAGTAACAGGAGACATCTTCCTGATGCTGGCCATGAGTGTGTGAAGAATCTGTAAAATACTTCAATGTGGTAATAGTTCACTAATAATTTTGAGTATACATTATGTCTCCAAACCTTGCAGTGCTTTGGTAGACTTGAAATAAATACAGAGATGGTGAGCATAAAGTAACAGAATATACGATGCTTCAATTCTCTTATTCTATGTGATCACTTGGAATTTTATTAATTTTTATCAATTATTATTTTATTAATGTTTAACATTTAAAATGGTGAAAGGTGAAAATCGTATATTTTTAGAAATATACTAATATAATTAAAAGCATTATTTGATTTTTTTTTACTTTTGAATAATAAAATCTGTCTTATTTCTTATTTTTACTTAAGCCCATTGGCTCTGTTATACACACAAGTTCAATAAAAATATTAATAGTTGCATTCCCTTTGTGCTGTTGTTTATATTATTCACTTAATTTTATTGTGACAACAATAATTTTGTTTATAAAGGAGATGGGTGTTATAAATCGTCTGCTCTGGATTTTGCTATTATTATATCTTGGAAATGGCTTCAACATTTTTCATCTCATATTACCATTGTATTAAAGAATTTAAAAACTATATAAATGCTGTACCATTCTATGAGTTTAATGGCAATTGGAGCCTTAACTCCTTCCTGCTTCAATCGGCACACCTCCATTCTTAAACTGTGTGTTCCTCCATCATGAGAATGAAGGAGATATGCATAATCTATTCCCTGCTGCATGTAAACATTAAACAATTTAATTCTAGGAGATACTATGACTTAATATACTGAAAATATGGATGCAGAATATTATGTTGCTTAAAGTAGGTGCTCTCTAACCACATAAACCTGAATTCAGTTTACCTTTTACCTTTTTATCAACCAGCTTTGTAACCTTTTAAATCTATTTTTAAATTTTATATATTCTGTCTAATATATAATTTTCACCTAATTTTTCTCATTTATTTCAGGGGTACATAAATAGTGCCTACCTCACATGTTTTTTTGGGTGATTAAACAAGCTCAAGCATATAAAATATTAACCTAAAATAACCATTAATAAATGATTCACCTAATTTGCTTTCCAGCTATTACATTATTATCATCAAAATAATTAACAAAACAAAATACTTAAGTTGGCATATTACAGGGAAACATTGCTTCCAAAATAGCAAATATTTATGCAAACTAAAGCAAATTTGTCCAAATCATAGTTATGATATTTAGCCTATAATATTTGTGTTTCAACTTGGAAAAAGCATGAAGAAAAACTGCACTGATACACAGATCAGTGTTATCATTAGACAGCTCTGAATTTGTAAGATTTTATTTGTATATTAAGTGTTGGCTATAAAGGGGAATTATATGCACACAAGCATAGTCTTACAGGTAGAAAAAGAAAATTCAGATTGGAATATATATTTTAACAGTCGCTTTCAATAATTAATAACATAAAATGCTTTTATTTTATGAGTAACCAAGATGAAGTGAAACTCAATATATAAGGCTGTAACTTTTGTTCTTCAGAAGAAGAGAGAAATCTATAGTTTATTCAGAGATTACATTACATTAAATTTTAGCTTAGTGTAGTATTATAGAACATAAAACAAACAGAGTGGTTGCTAGAAGATGGATCTGTAAAATTAGTTTTGGGCTTCATGTAAATTTTGTAAGTATGTACAGAGAATGAAAAAGGCTGTGATCAACTCCTGAACTTAAATATATAAGCTCTCTGGAAATCAGTGTTTGATTTTGTAAAATGAAAATAACACTCTCTTCCAATTCTCTAGAGAGGCTCTGAGCAAGTAAAAATATTTTTAATACATTTAGTAAGGTTAGAAGTGAAACAAAAATCTAGTTTTAATATTACCAGGTAACATAATAATAACGAAATTTGAACATCTCTAAATTTACAAATAAGCATAACGTTTTTTCCGAATTCCCTACTGAGATTATCACATTGTACAATAATATGTAACCTTCAGCAGATTTTATACAGCAAAACTAGCCTTCACCTGTCATGTTTCTTTCCAAGTGAATAGGTGTCCTGAAGGTGGATACTGCTGTAACAACAGGATAAGTTATAAAACTTTGATGTGTTTCATGCATTTGTTGATAACTGATTAATTTATCCCACCTGCCTCTTGATCCACTCTCTATAATAAAATGATGTACAATGCGTTGCAGTATAGACAACCACATAAAGACACTATAGAATATCACAGCAGCATCTGCTATTATGAAGCTGAGAGCAGAGATAAAAGCTTCAGTAGCAAGCTTAATAAAAGCCAGCATTTTGTATTTAGCAATGATAGGTGATAATGAAATAAAAGAAGTAAAAATTGTGTTTCATGTCATTATTGGCTGTTACTCATAGCCTCTCAGTGAGGGTTATGGGTGTAGGTCATGGAATTCTGGATTCCTTGGCTGTACTTGGCAAGTAAATTATTTTAACATCTGAATACTTAAAGCTCCCTCCACTAGATGCACAGAAATGTCAAAAGAGGGAGGAACTACTTTTAGGTTAATGCATTTGTGATCTTCTATATAAACAAATGAACAACTTTACTCTTCTAAACATTATGTGAAATCTATGTTAGACCAGCTAAAGTGTTTCCTTGTATGCATTAGTAATATTAGACCCATTAAACAGTTTTGCTAAAATAAAAAAAAATGTATTTGAGAGGAAAAAGTGAATACAAGGTAGAATAAAACTTAATAGAATGAATTATTTTAAAATATAATTAACATTATTAAGATATACCTAACATAATGATCAAAAACTCTACCCATTTGTATCTGGAATATGTAGTTAAGAACTTTTAAAAGTGTAAAGGTGATAGTTATGAAGATTCCTTTTCATTCATGAAGATAATTGCTCCCTTTTTTAGGCAGAGTTAGGTATCCTACATGCATTCAGTTTTATTCTCTGATTGAAGAAGATGAATCTATTTTCACAGATTTGAGCTGTATTTTCTTTTCACTCCTTCTATGTCAGAAATGTATGTACTGTGAAATCAAGTTTTAGCATTCAGTGATTTCTTAACACTTTCATTTAGTGACTAGACACAGGACAAAGATTTGTGTGTTCATTAGTCACTTCTAAAAGTCATTTCGAGTTTAGAGTCTGCCAGAACGTGATATAAGTCCTACGTTAGATTGTATTTAAAAGAAGATTTACAGTAACATACTTCAGATGTCAAGGCTGTATATACATAATGTATGGAATTAAATAATATTTGCTCTGTTTTGTGGTATAAATCACTATGATGTGGTTTCACTTTGGGATTCTCATATTATTTTACCTTTCAAGTAGCCAAGCAACATTTCCAAATGAGCCCTCTTGATAAATCTAAGTGGACTCGGCAGGATACCTCAAATTTTCCCCTCTCGCCCCGCTAGCAAAGCAAAGCAAAGCGTCCAAAGATATTTTTGCTCAGTGTGCAGAAGAAGTCCTTATAACCTTCTTCCACTTGAGGGTTCCTTATACACCCATACGGGGAAGAATCTTGGAATATCTCTCCGACTGTGAGAAGTTCCTGCAGTGAGAAGGCATTGAAGATATATTTAACTCCACAAGCTGTCACACTGTGAATCTATGGGGGAGAGAGACCTGCAGAGGTCTCATTATGAAACTCTTCTAATAGTGTGATAGCAGTGGTAACAGGCAACAAAATCTGATGTCATGGACAGGAGTAAAACATTACTTTGGATTTCCAATGCCTAATGTTAAAAGACAGGTCTGTTCTGTATTTCTTATGGAAACATCTGGCTCATTATTTTATAGTCATATCATATATTCTCCTCACTGAGGAACCTGGTATCATCTCCTTGAAAGATCGAAGGAAGGATCTGAAATGCGTCAAATTAGATATTTACAAGGGATATTTTTACAGCAACTTCCATGATGAGTGATACAAATATTCAAGAATTCTAATTTGTTTAGCAAATAAATACATTTCCCACAATTACTTTTCACTATTTTAACAATGCCTTTTTCATCCTTCTTTCCTCCTGAATCTGCTTCTACTTCTTTACTTTCCTGCTGTTAAATCCCCTGCACAGCCTTGGCAGAAAGACTTACAGATGAAGGAAAAAGGCGATACCTGACAAAGATGAGGAATCAAAAACTTTCAGATGCTCACCGTTCATCAGTACAATATACACAGTTTTCAAATTTATATGTTAGCATATTCTCTAACAGGATTACATGTTTTATGAACACACCAGAACAAATTCTGTTGGAATTTTAAAATTGAAAATTATGGCTTAACGTAGTATTTTTATTTGGGTCATTTTCCAAAATTTTTCATTTTAAAATTCCAAAAGGAGTTGCTTTCTAATTGTAATAGCCACAGAAACACATTTGGAATGTTAATCATAATAAAACATTTTACTTTTATAAGGAGTGTAATCTCTTTTTTTTTTTTTGAACCTGTGGTCTGTTTATTTTAGTTTTTTTTCTCCCAATATTAAAAATTCAATATGAGAATCCATGGGCTGGTCTGACTTAATTAACAACAAAACTCAGAAATATATTATTTCAGGATGGCTGAAAATTTATTTTTATCAATAAATTTGACATATCACCTGTAAATCCTATCCCCACTTCCCCAAGCAGCCTAGAACTCTATAAAAGACAGGAAACCTATAGTTCTGGACTGTTCCAGCCTTGCAGTATGGACACTTAGCTAGGCATTTGAAATATACGCCGTTTTCTAAGGCATGGCTATCATGACCAATGGGCTCAAAGCAGTGATACCCACTTAAATGAGTTGGTGTCATTCATATTCATAGAAGACTAAAAGTTTATGTATGTAATTTAGAGTCCTGACAATATATTCCACTCTTCAAGGGAGTTGCATTTCTGTTCTTTCACAGTTATTGTCTCTGTAAAAGTACTATTTATTTTGTCCAAAATTAAAGAAAACTTTAAGAGCTAGCAATCAAGCTAAGCTCTCTATATATGATGTGTGTTAGGCACAGAAGACTACACTTATGGTGAGTCAGAACCTGGTATGTTTGCCCCTCCATTCTTGAATACCATTTCGATTTTAATTCAATTCAATGTAATTACACATGTAAAATTGTAAAGATCATGTTAGGAGAGGGAAGGTAATTTTGAAATCTCATTCAATCTATAAACCTCTCTGATTTAATGAAAACTTCCCTGAAAATTAATTTTAGTAACAGAGGTAGAAAAGGAATCATGAAAGCATCTACAATGTGGTAGGTAACTTAGCTTAAGAAATCAAAAAACACATTTTGGGCTTCTGAGTTATATCTTAATCATGCTCTACACCTTGAGTGTTCTCTTTAGGCTTTTCAAGGAGGGAAGGGATACACTTGTCTTTGATGAGATAATGTCTTTATTTTTCTGTCTTCAGCAGCCAATCTGACAGAGTTGATTTTTATTTTGCAAATAACAAAGAAATGTGAATTTTGTAACACATCATTCAGATCAAATGACACGTCTGAATTTTTTTATTAGAAAGCGATGTGATATATTAAGAATAAGGCTTTATATAATTGAATATGTGTTTCCAAGGAGAATATCAGATAATTTTAATTTTTAAACCACTAAAACCTGGGTACTATTTTTTTTTCCTGTGGCTGAAGGTAGCCGCGATAAAATGAGAATGAAACTACATGCTTCGGAAACTTGGATTTAACAAGGAGTGCTAAAATTCAACCTTGCATTAGTCATTATAATTTTTTGACACTGTCTTAATATGTGAAGGAAGAATTGAACTCTAGAGCTAGAAAGGGCATCATTACAAGACAAGATTGCCTTTCTGTATGACAGATATTAATATTAGATCATTTGCTTGGCTGGGAGCAGCGCTCATGAGGTGTATGGAGGGCGCACAATTTGGTTGAGATTGAAAACCTTTCTTGCTATATTTCTTCCTTCTTCCTCTATACTTTGCCGATGAGTTAAAAGAAATATGACTGAGTATTAATTGGTTTTGCTGCTGTATTCCACACTTGTTACAGAAAAGGTAATCCACTGAAATGCTCGATTCAAATAAATGCATTTCTTTCTCCTCTCCTGGAGGCTTTGTAAACAAAACATTTTGTTTTATGTTATTCAGAAAATCCAACTTGTATAGAAACTGAGAAATTCCCTTATTTGCAATGTCTTCCTAGCACACATATGTGCCTCAGCCAAACATAACTCAAAACAGCCAGTTATTTTCCTTTAAGATAAAAGAAGGTAGTTTATTTTGTATATATTATTTTCACCATCAAAGCTTAAATTTAATTAAGTCAAGAATTGATATGAGGCTGGTTCAGAATAAATGCATGTTTTCCTCTCCAAAGTGCAGTTAATAATAACAGAGGGCAAGGGTAGGGAGTAATTTTTAACAGATGTTGATTCATTAGATTGCCTCAATCACTGCGATACAGACAGAGATAGATTGCAGTTCAGACTAATGAACCTGGAGCCCAACTGCCTGGGCTCAAAACCTGGCTCAAATACTTACTGGAAATGTGATCTGGCACAACTCACCTACCCTCTGTAGGCATCAGCTTCCTCTCCTGTTAGATAGAAACAATAATAATAGCACCTCCCTTCTACAGTTATTTTGAAAATTAAATGAGCTAATATTTCTATAGCCTACAGTCCTTCACAATATTTGAAACATAAATAACTGTTCTGTGTTGTACCACATATAGGTGAGCTTCTTTTCTTTGTAACTTTTCTAACTTCTGAAAGCATTTGAGTTTGTAAGTTCTTATTTAAGTGCCGACTTAAAATGATATTGACCTTGATGTCAAATAAAGAACCATTCTTGATACTGCTGGTGTCTGTTGGGAGATAATTCTTCATGACTCTCCACCATTTCAGCATATGTTTCCAGCAGAAAGCTGACTGCCCTTTATTTTGATCTGCCCGCCAAGGATATTTTTGTAATGAGTAGCTTTTGAAGAGAGAAGAAAGGACAGGCACGCTTCCTACCCACTACAAAAGATTTGGTTTCCTGAGTCTTGGTGCTTCCTAAGTCCTGGTCCATTATCTTCTTAATAAAGTGATTACTTGCATTTACTGCATTTCACTATATATAAGGTACTATGGGAAGTGCTTTAAATATTTTTTATTAAAATTTGGCTAACTTGTAATTTAAATATTATCATCACCGTCTATTATGTTGCCAAAATGAGGCTTAAAGAAATAAATAGTGCGTTCAAGTCATAAGTTGTGGAGTCTGGCTTGAATGTGAACTGGAGAATATGTTTGAAGCAGGTCTGAGATTATAAAACCTTGGATCTCTGAAGTCAAATGTAGAACCAATGACTTGTAAAAGGCCCTGACCTCAGTTATTTATCTAAAAGTAAACCCCCAAAATACTAAATAATGTGTAAATGTTTGCTTTTATCTGCATGCTCATTTTATGAATCAGAAACCACTGAATTCTCTACTCCTGGGCAACTACTCACTTTCCCCTCTAGAATGGTGGATGCAAATCAAAATATTCTAAATGGAGATAACTGCCTTTCAGTTTCTGTGATCCTAGTCTTCAAAAATTGATATCATTCACATGCTTAAGTGAGTTTAACATTTAATTGCCACATAGCGGAAGCTCAATACTATAAGTAACTGTTGCATCCATTTCTGAATGATATATACCTAAGGCTTAAGTTTCTATTGTTCAGTTTCTTACAATGACTCACTTTATTTTGCATGTTGGGGAGGAGGACTTGATTTTTTCTGCAAAGGGGAAAATGCTAAATTTATTCATAAATGAGAAAGCCTTTTGGATTTCCAAAGATTGGCTACAAAGAAAATTTAGTAGACACTAAAATCTCAGAAGGAAAACTACAAGGCTGTGGCAGAGAGAGTGTGACATCCAGGTGATCTCTAAGTGTTCTTTATGTGTTGTGTGTTAGGTGAATCACTAATTCTCTCTAGGCTCTAGTTTCTCATTCTTCAAATGCTGATAATAATGTCTTATCCGTGTGATTGTTCAGTGGATTATGTAACATCATATATGTAAGACATTTGAAGTAGTGCCAGACTCCACAGTTTGCATATAATAAATTTAATTTTAAATTCATTGTTATTTTTATTATTAAGTGCTCATATTCTATGAACAGAAGTGACATCATTTTCTTCAATTTTCAGAGAATAAAATTCAGACTTACAAGATTAAGTAACTTGCCCAAAACAGAACAGCTTGTACGTGGTGGAACTGAGATTCAAAGCAAGGCAGCTCACAGTGATTGCATAACATAAACCTCCTAGAAAGCTCGCAGTTGCCTTGGAGTGTGAGGCTGTGATGCTTTCCAACAATGTGTTGCTTGGTGATTACGCTGGCACTCAATAGTATATTTCACAAACTTAGACTACCTTTAATGCATTGTTTATTTCATTGTCATTTAAGCAATATATGTTAAATCAGTTTAGATATTTTCCCTTGGTATTTTTGGAAAATATAAAAAGCAATTTATGAGAAGAGGTCGTTTTACTTCATGTTTATCACTGCTCTGGTACGATCATTATATCTTTTCTTAACAACTGTAGAAACTGCATAATTAAATATTAATTTTAATTTCCTTGTGAATATAGTTCGATGTTTATGACAAACCACAGTTCCCTAGTGTAAATCTGTTCAAGCCAAACTTTTGCCACAGAAAACTACGACTGATTAGTCATAATTTCCTCTAAAATAAACTGTAATGGCTATTTAGGTTCTGTATTACAAATGCTGATTTATAAGGATACATATCTAAGTGGTCCAAGTCAAGTATAAAATACATACATGCAGATACTACTAACCTCTAAAGTCTAATTTTGAATTAATGGCTTTCAGATACAACGTTATGTATGCCTGAGGCATATCACATGAATATATTCTATCATTTCCTCTCTCCTAACCATTGAGCTTGCTGTTCTTTCTAATTCTTTAGCCAACCCTCTCACGTTTAAGTCCTCAAACCAAGCCCTGAATTAAATCACACATTCTTTGTGTACAGATCTGGCTTTCTTCTATCACAGACAATTAGGTAAAAGCAAAACATTGTAAATGAAAGAGGTTTCTTTATTATCATAATTAAAATATATTTAAAACTTCATAGTACTGTGTAGTCAGTGCATGCAATATGGATATGCATATGTCATATCAAACATCTACTAACTAGTCAATTAATTGAAATTTCCATTAGATATGGTTTATTCACACACATAAACACACACACACACTCACGCTGCAAAGGATGCAAGGATTTTGTAGATAATTGGAAATAATAATAACTTCAAATTAACTGAGATTTCATTTTGTAATGCCTTGGAGGATTTTAGCGTCTCTAATTATTTTTTTCTTGTTGACTATGGTCTTTACTAGGCTCAGGAATGAAGGGACTGATTACTTGTAGATCAGTTTTCCATTTGTGCCTGTCTGAATGGAAAATTGTTTGCCAGATTTACTTACATCCTTTACTAATAATTTTTCTGCTTCAGTTATATCAAATCAATTTTGAATTCCTGAGTACAGTAGAAGGCAGGGAAAGGCAAACCAGCAGAATAAACTTGAAAAGGTACCATATAGGCTGTCTCATTTCATTAATTTCATAAGCAACTTCTAATACTTAGTAGGCTAACTGATATCTCACAGGGGTTTTATAAATGATTATAGGGAAATGATCATTGGTCCAAGTAGAAATATTGACAGTTGTTATTTTGTAGTATCTATCATTTTATTGTTCTTAAAATAATGAATATATATTGATTGGTACTAAATTTGGAAACTTACCAACAATCACCACAATATATCTATCATTTACTGAATGCTTAGTATGTGTTAGGCACTAAGCTAAGCACCTTAGAGTATTATTAAATTAAGTCCTTGTAATTGTATACTATGACAATTTTGATTCAAGAGGTGAAGGGACACTTCTCTGAGAAAACATCAAATGGTGGATGGTCCCAGTGTGAGAGACAGAGAGAGAGAGAGAGAGATAGAAAGAGAAAAAGCAATGGATGAAGGAACAAAGACAAAAGGATATAAGGAGATTACATTGCTTTTCCCAAGTTAAATAATTAGTGAATGTAAATCTGCCATTGAAACCCAAACATTGCTACCCTACTACTATGATTGCTTCTGGGAATTTCACTCTTATTCACCAGGCTACACAGTTTCTATTCAGTAAAGCAAACAGGAGTTCTATGAAGCAAAGTTTTCACTGAATTCCTGGGAAATAGTTGTGATATAAAGAGCATTGAGTGACTTTTTCCTGTTGCCAGCCATGCAACTTTTGGCAATCCATGAGAATTGGGAATTCACATCTCTTTAATAAAGTGAAGATATTGTCTCACAGAGTTGTGAAGATTTAACAGTAAAGATGTTTTATCAGTCAGGTGTGGTGGCTCACTCCTTTAACCCAGCACTTTGGGAAGCTGACGCAAGTGGATCATGAGGTCAGGAGTTCAAAACCAGTCTGGTCAAGATGGTTAAACCCGTCTCTATTAAAAACACAAAAAATTAGCTGGGTGTGGTGGTGGGTGCCTGTAATCCCAGCTACTCAGGAGGCTGAGGCAGAGAATTGCTTGAACCGGGGAGGCAGAGTTTGCAGTGAGCCAAGATCGTGTCACTGTACTCCAGCCTGGGCAACAGAGTGAGACTCCATCTAAAAAAAAAAAAAAAAAAATGTTATATCCTCAACAATGTCTTCAATTTTGACTTTATAGTTTAGTTAATCATTAGCAAAATTTTTAGCAAAATACACTGTGTGATACAAAAAGGCTGGCAGTCTCTGCTAAAATTTATTATCACCAAATGCTAATTGTTCTGTAATATTCTCTGATAATTCAAATACATTTCTCACTCCTACTCACTATCTAAATTTTTGTGACCATTTTAAACCTCTTCTCTTCTCCTGAAAAGTCCAAACTTTTTTCTTCTGCATCATACATAACTGACAATTCTGTTTCCTGCTTTGGAGAAAAAAAATCAAAGCCATCTAAGAAAAACGTCTTCTAGGGTTAAAGATACAAACCTACTTATATATCTACATCTATATTCACTATTCCTTTCTGATGTGCCACAAAGAAGCTCTGTCTGTTCCTGTCTAAATGAAATCTACCCAGATCTTTCCACATTATGTGAAATGTTGAGAAATTGAGACTTCCCTCTCAGATTTTCAATCTCTCAATTGGTTCATTTGTATTGACTTCTAAAGACTGTGGCTGACTGTAATTTTAGCACTCTACCAGTGAATTACTCCTCTGAATAGAATAGCCAAACCTTTTTCTAGTCTTCTCTCGTTGGCTTTGGGCTCAGACAAGTGATTTCTTTGGGTCAATTTTTCAATAGCAAGCATGAGAGAAGCAGAGGCTTGGTAAGCACTTGCTGCATTTGAACTGTTTCTTTTTGAAAACTCCTTCTTGGAAGCCAGCTATTAAGCCATAAGAAATCAGAGTTAAATCTTATGGCAAGACAGAAGTCAGGAGGAGTACTGAAACACCAGGTACATGAGGGGAAACCTGGAACCTTTCAGCTAGGCCCAATCACCAACAGATTATAACTATGAATGACTCCACTGATTTATCATCTGGAGCACATAAATTACTTAGCCAAATCTTGTCCAGTTTATAGACCCACAGAGACAGGAAAAGCAACAAATCATTGCTGTTTTAATACATGTTATTTTGAGGTGGCTACTTATGCAGCAATAAATAGCTAAAGCAAACATGCTCAAATGTTTCCTATTGAAAGAAGAAACCTAAAAATATAACAGAAAAGCAAACATTGACAATATACAACCTGATATCAAATTTCATATCTTTTTCAATGACTATATACATATGTATATATAACATACAGTACATATACATGACAATATGCATATATATGGAACATATATAATACAGGGAATATATATATAACACAGGGAAGATATATGTATATGGAATATATATTATGTATATAATATATAATATAATATGTTATGTATATAATATATTATATAATATATAATATATATTACAATATATGATATATATTATAATATATATCATATATATTATATATATGGAATATATATAATATATATTATAATAATATATAATATATAATATATATACAATATATATAATATATATTATATATACAATATACAATATATATTCCATATACTACTAATATATATTCCATATAATATATTCTGATTTTTTAAATGGAATATATATAATATATATATTATTATAATATAAAATATATATTCATACATATTTTTATAAATATATATATTTATAATATATATAATTTATATTATATATAATAATATATATAATATATATTCCATTACAAAAACATTCTGAAAAAAGTTTTCATGACACATTCTGAATATTTCACAATCACAAATTTCATCTTCAGTCCACATAGATTTATGTCTTCTGCCCCGACCCCCTAAGAACATGGCTGTACTGTGCAAATATTAATGACCCTTTTCTGTTAAAACTTATATTTCTGTTCTCATTTTAAATGGTCTCTTAATAGAACTAAGGAATTTTTTAAAATTCCTCAGTGAAATACTCTTTTCATTCCTAGCATTCTTTCTGATTTTACTCCTTATTATTCCAAACATTCTGTCTTTGATTTTACTCTTTACATGTTTTTTAAACCATCTACTTTATTCATGACCACAGCTCAAAGCGGTTCATATGATTCATTTTTAATGAATATTTAGTATACCACTGGTGCTTACTTCTGCCAATTTTGCTTGATCTATTAAATGTAAAATTATTTTTTGTCATGGAAAACCTAAAGAGGGTAAAGAAGAAGAAGTAAGTGTTGAAGTATATGCTTCTGATATTGGATGAGATGCCACAGAGAAAATAAAAGTACGATTAAGATTCTGATTTTAGCAAATGTTCTGGAATAAAGCATATATTTTTAGCATGTCAAGTCATAGATTATCTGTGTTGAATGTCACCTCTTAAACTTTTCCTTCATGTCTATTACATAATAAAGTTGCTAAAATGGAATTCAGGCCCAGTTTTCTAAAGTGATAATTTCCTCAAAAGTGAATATTTGGAAAAAGGAATTCCCTTCTTACATGAACCTGCATCCTTGACAACTTATCTGCATACAAAGTGAAAAGTCAGGCTTCCCAAGTAATTGATATTCTTTTCTTATAGTCACAATATGAGTTTACACAATTACAATCCTATATTACTCCTTGTCTGACTTGTTTTCTCACAACTATGTGTATTTCTAGCTTTGGAATAACTTTAAAACTATCTGATCATAAAACAATTCACTGTTGACAGATAGTTATTTGACCTTCTATTTTTTCAGGTAGTCAGAGATACGAATTGCAAAATATAATTTTAAAATTGCCCTTTTCTAAGCTTAGGAGCAATGTGAATTCTCATTAAATTTGTTTGTAATATTTATGACAGAATGCATGCATGAGAAAACCTTTTGTGAATGCTATGTATATATTGAAGTGTACAAGAAAACCTGTAACTTAGGATATAAATATAGCTGAGAATAGTAAGAAACAGTCTTCTGACAGTAAATCTATGCTAAGGCTGCTGACTCCACTTTAAATTGCATAGAAACTGACATGCTTATTCCTGACATAGTCATGAGACCATGATTAATATATATTTCACATTTCATCATGTGAGAAAAAGATGGGATTGCATTTGAGCCTCAATTTCTCTTTTGTATGTTAGTTGCAAAAGAGAAATAAAGATAGAAAAGCTCAGGGCTCTTAATGGATATTCTTCGAGATGAATCGTAAGTTATACATACTTAATAGAAATCACTAAATCTAAAAGTTCACTGCAAAAAGAAATTTTTTTTTCACAAATAAATCGTCAACAAAATAAATCCCCCCTCTCTTTTTTTCTCAGAGAAAGATTCTGGCTCTTGTATTAGGGTTCTATTGGTATATGGATGGCACTTAAATGATTTAGCAGGTATTTAGACAGTGTGATTTTATACTTTCAAAAGAAGAGCCAGATGACATTAGAAATAACCATATTTGTGATTTTCATAGCTCCAGATAGAAAGCTTTTAGAGAATTTTGAAAATGTTTACTAGTAGTAGTAACAATATTTTTAAAGACTTTTTTAAAGACTGCTCCCTTTAATTTCCCAGTTTTTTATTGAAAAGTAGTTTTTATGAATTCAGTAATTTTTGAATGCTTCCCAAAATAAATATCTTGATGGACAATTATTTTGCATATGTACATACGCACTTTTAAGAAAATGTGCACATTGTATTTCCCCATTTATTTCTTTAATGCTTGTTACAAAATAGCATAATCACAAATTTTGGTTGAATTAGCTAAGGGAAAATAATAGAAAAATCTAACAATAGTAGGAGGAATTACCCTACAGTAGAGAAATTAACAATGTATGGTGAACATTTTAGATGGCGTGCATCTATGGATACATACACATTCACAGATATTACAAAATCTGAGTTTCACTACAGAGGCCAATAGTCGGATTATCAGGAACTTTGAGAGGGTGGGATTCCGTTGTTGAATTCATCAATAGTATAAATATCTCATGCTAGGAATCTGATTGGTATATCCAATAATGCTGGAATATTCTTTTTAGAATAGATCCACATCGTGATCACCCATATATATAAATGACACTTTACTAATTTTCAGCTTAGACTATAACGCCAAGAAATTTAAAGACAAATTCTCTGGGAAGTGAATGATTTCTCTATAGGTAAATTACAGGAAGTAGAAATCAAATTATAATTGTCAGTTTTAAATATGAACTCAAAACATGGGAGTTTTACCTTTGCCACAAAACTTACTCTGACCTGAAATCAAAGTCAATTTTTGAGAAGATTTTGACTGCTTTTAACATGATCTATTCTGATCGTGATTTTCAAAGTTTAATTTGCAGGTAAAAGATTCATTTGTAAATACGTGGTGGGGAGAGGGACCTCAATGAAGTGCCAGCACTCCTAGACCCTCATTGTCTACACTTAACACATAGCTGACATGTGTCATATTTTTTATTAAATAGTTAAAAAATGAATATGTGAATAGAAACTGTTTTTCTCATGTAATTATATTTTTATCAGAAAATATTCTCAATGTCATACATCTCCAATTTTTTTCTAATTTTTAAAATGTACCTGTCCAGCAAACCTGAAGTTTATTGCCTTAACTTCAACTTTAATCCTTGTATTCATGTATCAGCTTGGCTCCTTATATTTGTTAAAAAGCAAATAACTTCTATATAAATTTAAGGTCATCAATTATTTGAATGCTATGGAAGCATTTATTTCCCTAAGAAGCAAAAACCCAAAAGACCAAACTGGGAATTTTGCAAAATTGGGCGTGGCAATTATTTGAATGCAGTTTCCTTTGCAAATATATAAGCACAAAGAGAAATGGGAAATAATTTAATCATAAGTTACTCAGTAATCAAATGCATATTTGCTTCAAATCAAAAGTTTAGGATGTATAAAATTTTTATACAATATTCCTATATGAGCTCTTTTTATTAACATTTTATTGTGCAATATAATTATCACCTCTCATTCCCTCAGCTTCTTGAAGTTTTTGTATTGATTAAAGAACAACCCTAACCATTGCCATTATAAACATCTTGAAAAGGCAGATCATTATAGGTGATATTTTGGTGCGCGAAGAGAAAGTTACAGTAAAAATTTTACATTACATAATGGCTCACTTCAGTTTTAGTGTTCTACATGCTACACAAGCAGATAGACCATTTGTGTACTCACGTATTACAATGAGTAGTGATTTTGCAGAAGGTAAACTGGAAGGCAAGTTTAATTACCTAAGCAGATTGTTTTATTTAGTTTTCTCTCTCCAACTTAATAAATGAATGTAAAACTTGTATACAGAAAGTAGGATTAGTTGTAAGATCCGTAATCATTAACACAGTAAAATGAATGCTGTGATATACAAATATATCTTAAGACAGTAGTTATATTTGCCACAAACTGTCTGTACAATGGGCAGATTGCAGAGAGCGCTGAAAGTCTTATTCTAGAAGATAAGTTCTTTGATATGTCATGAAGGAACTGTGAAAATACACTTCTGTGATTGTTTCTGTGTCATGTGCCTCTCTCAGACCACTGAATTACTAGAATAAACCAGTTTCCTTACCATTTCAGAGGGCTTAATTCTTTGTTCATTGTCATCCTGAAAGAAGAAAGAAAAGTTTTAATACATCAAAGCTCTTCATTTTACTATTCAGTGTTTTAGTTAATTTAATGTCCTAGGAATTCACATAGGGGTTTTGGCAGTGGTTGTGGCATTAAACTGCATTTTAAGTGCCTGAATAAGATGCAACAACATCATTACCTTGGATGAAAGTGCAAGAAGAACACTCTATTGGGAGCATTATAGTATCTGACATGAAGAAAATAATTCATGAGTACTCTTCATAAAATTAGCTTTATTTCTCCATTCTAGAATAAATGATAGGGCATTCGAAAGAATATGTCCTAAATCAGTAGCAAGCTGCCCCTCCTAAATCTCAATAACTGTCTGGGGTAATCTTCGACAGCTGGGTGCTATTAGGATTTGTTCTAATGGTGACAATGTGGAATACGCTAACACGGGGCTTATTGCCACTTATCCAGCAGGGGCATGAAATGAGGTGACATGGTAATGAGTTGATACAAATGACTTTTGTAACTTTCACACTGCTACCAGGCTGAGGCAGGCAATCAGAGGGAAACTATTGTCTGCCTTTCGTGATGGTTTTAATGTGTTCCATTTGATTTAATACTGCTGGTAGGCAAAATGTGAAAGGAAAGTAGGTCACTGCTTCTTTGCTTTGCTCAGATAACAGGGCATACTTACCTGGTTTATCCTAAGAGTTATATTTATTTTTGCTGATGACAAAGAGATGTATTTTGAACTAGGATTTATGCCTTTCATTGTAAATAAAGTTATCAAATACTGCTCTGAGTAATTATTAAGTGATGATAACAGACACTCTTTTAAGAAGTTATTGAAATTTATTAATGTACAAATAAATTTAGCTACTTCCATACTCATCTAGAATAAAGAGCTGTCATATAGATAATTAGCATTACAAGTTGGAATTTCTTAAGCTTAAAGAGTCTGAAATAATTTTTGAACATAGGTAGCTGTCAGCCTTTTTTAAGTACACTATTATCACAGATAAACTTCTATTTGCATAAATGTTAACTACAGAAAACGAAAGGAATATTTTTTAAAGGCTTTTAATAAAAACTTAGCTTAGAATAATTAAACTCGTAAATGTAGAAAATGGTGACCTCACTAGTAAAATATGTCATATTTGGTGGCCTTATTCTCTCTGTGCTTGCAGCTCTTATTAACTTTTATTATAAATGTTATTTTATATAAAACTAAGTAAAAAATTAAAAATCAATGCATTGGTTTAGATGTTTTTATATGGGCAAATAATATTATTACAAAAAGGGAACACTTACATTTTGTAATTATTTTGTGTGTATCTGTTACTTTACAATCATAGCAACTTAATCCATTTTAGGAAAATTGCTTTAAATCAGAGCTTTCACATTATGGGTAATTTCAAATGCATACAGTCATAATTAATATATGGAATTTAAATGATTTGTGTAACTATTTGTTTTTCTTCCTAGTACAGAAAATGCAGGTCATCATGAAATTAACTAAATAGAAGTTGAATGTTCCTTTGTGGAGGGAAAACCAATTCCTGCCATGTGCATTCGAAGTTAAAGGCACAGGAGAAGGTAGCCTCGGTATCTATGCCCTCCATCGGAGGCAGAGCATCAAATCAAGCACAGCCTGGGACAAATTGGGGCAGAACTGCAGCTGCTGCTCAGAAACTTCTCTGTCCCCTTGTTCTCCTGTGGAGAAATTATATTTTCTTAAAAAAGAGCTTTAACTATTTACCCTCCAATGGTTCGCTTCTTAGGGACAGCAAGGTTTTTTGCATTCATCATAATGAGAAAGACTGTTGTTTGATATAACAGCCTGGCTGGAGACAGAGGCAGGGATGTTCAGTCCCCTCCACTTTTGTGTAAAGAACAATTGCATCATCTTTCTTGTTCAGATGGAAAAGGATAATTTCCTATATAGTAAAATCTAGGAAGAGAACTCAATTCCAGCTTAATGAGCTTCTACAAAACATATCGGTAAAAAGTAGCATATAAAATACTGAAGATGTTCAAATGTGCATTGTGTAAACATAAAGTTCTGATACTAGGCTTCAGAAGTTAAGAGAGATCTCTGTTCTAAAAAAAAATATGTTATTGTAATGATTTCAATTTAACCTCATGTTTTTCAGTGAGTTTGGGCACCATATGAAAGGGCTGAAAATATTTTATTAAAAAAATTGAGGGTGTGTTAAAGATGATTTGATTAAGAACACAGACTATTAAATGTATCAGATTTTCACTTTGACAGAGGAGGGGAAGGAGTGTTGAGTGATATCCCTGATACAGGATGTCATTCTTCAAGGAAAGTTTTACAAAGCTCCAGATGCAACCTCTTTCAATCAGAACAAACAACCTCAAAAATAAAATGAGATAAAATAGAAAGGAATATGAAAGAGAAGTAGATAAAATGAGACTAGTATAATTAAAAAGAAAAAAAATCAAAGTATATCATAGGTTGCAAAATTAATTTTATTTCCTCCACTTTTGAGTACATTATAAGTGTGTGTGTGTGTGTGTGTGTGTGTGTGTGTGTGTGTGTGCATGTGTGGTGTTTTTCGTAGTTATATTACATATTTTTTTCCTGTGGATTGTGTTAGAAAAGAGTTTGCAAATCTTTGCTCCAAGGTAGCAGAAAGTGAAATATAACAAGTAGCATGTTTGCGAATAAGCAGGGTCCACATATATATGTTGTAATGCCGTAGGTGGAGAAAACAAAACAAATCCTAGTTTAAATTTCTGCCCCAAACTGAAAGTCAGAAGGCCAGATGTTCTGTGCAGCTGAGCCTGACCCACAATTCAGCTGCTGCTTTAACAGAAGATGTACTCGGTGTGCTGCCAAATGAGTAGCCATAGAGATTCACTCATTGTTCCATGGGCAATTATTCCCCTGGGCAATGCACTGGAAACCAACTAAGATGAACTATAGTTTTCCTTTCTTTCTTAATACAATGTATATTTATGAAATATTGCTCTGGGTGTAGGGCTTATGTTGTAGGTAACAAAAGAGTAAGTATTATGTCTTAATCATTTGTTAGTTCTTTAAAAATTTACAATATTAAAGAAGGATATGTATTGAACAATAGAATTTTAAAACCATATATTAAGATAGGGTCCTATATTTAAAGAAGTCATGATGTACAAATAAAAGTAAATCAACTAATAAATAAGAAAACTATAATACTGTGTGCTATATAAAAACACATCATGTTTAAAAGCAAGTAGAAGGTGACATTTGAAAGGAGGAATAAATCAAAAAGCATTTTAAAGTACAATTTGTAATAAATATCATAAAATTATTGGAATTTGTATGATGAGACAAAATAAGAAAAAAATTGTGAAAACTGGAAATGGAATACACATTGGGGCATGAATGTATTTTGGGAAGCTTAGTAAATTGTGTAATTCAACTAGTAATTATATATGTGAATATATGATGATTATATGTTATGTCTTATAGCAGATATTATCAATTATTCTGTATTACATACTTTAAAATATCACAGTTACATACCACTAAAATTTTTTGATAATGAAGGCAATTTTCAATTAGTTTAACAATTTATTATTATGTGTCAGTTACTGTCCAGAACACTTTTCAAATCATAGTCTTCAGCAACATTTCCCCCACTTTATAGATGAGAAAACAGGCCCAGGGCATGTAAATAACTTGCCCTATGCCACCCAACTAGTGAGCTGAAAGCTTAGCCCTGTGTGTGCAATCCAAAGACGCTTACCATTTTGTTCATATAGGTAGCCTGGTCTGTTTATCTTGATCATATATTTTCTATTCTTTAATTTGTGCGTGACTACACTTGCAACTAGTTATGCATGTACAGACATTAGTGACATATTTCTGTCATTTTCACAAATAGGTATGTGCCCAAGGGGCGTGGAATGCATGCTATTCTGAATAAAGTTACTTTTCTAAGATTTTGTTTCCACAATGAAACATTGGGTGCAGACTAAATTTGATTGTGCATCAGACAAGTAAGTACAACAGCTTGAAGACTTTGAAACAGTTTAATAACCAAAACATACAGTAAACTTTTCAAAAGGTAGAGTTATAATTTAATTATAGCTGTCAAGTACCAGAGGCCACAAATAAGATAATAAATTCAAGAATATTAAAAATTAGATACCTTAAATAGAGTACCAAGCAGATGCTTGTAAGATTAATAACAAGCTATTAAATTTCTGTGGAACATCACAATAGAGAAACAATAGTTTTAAATATAACAGTATTTTGCTTATTATTAACTTATAAACCATTTTGTGGGCATATTGATGTAAGTCACTTAGCTCATAATCTTTAATTCTTGTGATTTCTTCTTTTATTGTTCAATATTAAAGTTTTTTCCACTCCCTTTTTTCTGTTATACCCTAGCAAATACTTTCTCCCTTTTTTTCTTTCCTTGATCCTTAACATAAGTGCATTCACAATTTTGTCTCACCTAAACTCAATTGTTATACACTATCTAAATATATTAGTATTATGCCTCTTGTACCATGTTTCAATTCTTAATTTTTCTCAGTTTCTACCTTTTTTTTTAACACATAAAAGGGATCAAATATCATCCCTTATGCTTAAGTTCTTCTATGGTTTTGAAATCCACAAGACTGTGGGAGAAACAATATTCCCTTTTAATTAAGCATCCACATTTTCTTGTAAAATCAATTTGTAAGATGAAATTATCTTTCAAACCATTTCTATGTGTACGTTTCAAGTCTTTAATGAAATCATGCATTTTGCTTATCAATGCTGCACCTTTCTGTCATTTGTAAATACAACAAAAAAGCTATGAGGATATTTTTGTTCATTAATAGATCAGAAGACGGAAAGTATGGAAGTAGATTCTTAAAATGCCCAGAATATCCCCTGAAAGTAACATACGTTTTGGAAGATTGTGTCACAACTTTAGGACTGTTTAATTTACAAAATTTAAGCATGAGATATTGAACTTCCTATAACTGCTGTCACTTTGCCAACAGAGCGATCAGAATAGGTGGGATATAGTTAAAGGTTAATGTTTGCATGCCACCCAGGTCACAAATAAATGTTTCATTTCTTTGAGAATCCCAACTTTCATTGCTATAAATAATTAATTATGAGAAATAGATGTTGGTTGTTAAAGGTCATAAAAGAAATACATTTTTAAGCATTCCTTTTAGTAGAATAGTGCAAATGACTTAGAAATGAAGCAGCTACCCAAATATCAGCTCTATGCCAACAATTAAACTGAAGGGTGGTGAGGAAAGATAGCTTTTTTTTGATCGGTTGTTAGCATACTGAGAGTCCAAAAATATTTCGTAAGAAGTTTGATTATTATTTATTATTTATTTAATTCTTGTGGCTTCTTATGTGTAAACTCTTTCCAAAGACTTTGTACCTGTATTGCATCTTCATTTTCATCTTTGTTCCTTACTTTTTGATGTGTCATTCCTGCACTCTGTGACCTTCTGTTTCGCTTCTTTTGAAATTACTGAACATCAAAATCTTTTCATAGACTATATAGGATGTATTGCACCTATGTTGACATAAACTCTACTTCTAGAAAAACAGGAAAAAAATCAGTTAACTAAACATTAAAACACACACAATAAGAAAGTATTTAAAAAATTGCTTTTTTGTCTGCTTGCTCTTTGAAACACAGACATAGATACTATGCATATGGTAGTTGCTTTATTAAATAAGAGTCTTTGGTTTCCAAATCACCCAGAAGGGGGTGATATGAATTAAAGTTTTAGGCAAAGTAGTTTCAAGACTAGTTACAAAAGCTTTAACTGTTTAGCTAGGGAACTATCTAGATTAGGGAAAACAAGATAGTACAGTTTTAGCTGTGATATTTCACAAACATCAGTATGTACTTATGATTGACAACTATTTTTAATTTTTGAATTTGAAACCACTGTCAATTTTCTGCCTTTGTATCATATCATCTTATTCTAGCTACCATAGATTTACAACTAAGAGTATACTGTTTAGAAAAGTTTTAGTTAGGTGGACTTGGTGGTATTTTCCCAAAATCTGAGCTGTCATAAATTCACAAAATAATTAATTTTCTACCCAATCAGAAACATCTCTGGTTAGAGAAAAGCTGGTGGTCCTACACGTTTAAACTTAATTTGTACAAAGTTGTCTACCTCTGTCACGCCGATAGCATGTCACTGAATTAAACATTTCAGTTAGAACTTTTGGGGTCAGGTGATTAGATTAATGACTTCTGAAGAGCAGTAGGCATATTTGGACCTCAGTTGGCAAATAATTTGTAAGAAAGGTAGCTCACCTTTAGAAATAGTGGAACAGTTTTCTCAATTCTTAGCAAAATGACCTTTATTTCCCTTTATCCATTAAGTCATGAAATAAAATTGTGTTTTTGACAAATTTTATTTACTAAGTAATACTACATTTCCTAAGTTTATTCGTTTGACATATTCATTCGACGTATATGGAACAATGAGTTAGGTGTTCAGCTGGAAATAACAAAAGATCAACCGTGGCTTAAACAATTAAATTGCTTATTTGTCTCACATAACAAACATTGCTGGAAATGGGCAGTGTGGGGATGAAATGGTGGTTCAGTGATACCTTAATGTTTTTGTTTTTAGTTCAACTCAATTATATTTTTATTTTAAATGATTTTTGTTGAAAAAAAAGAGTGAAAAGTCAAAAACACTTACACAAGTCGATGAAGATTCATTCCAATATCACTGTCTCTTATATAATAACATACTTATTCCTTATGATTTCTACTTTCTGTATCTTCATTGTTGTTCCCAAATGCCATGGGACACCCATTCTGAGGTCAGAAAAAGGTTAAAAATAATTAAAAGTTGACATATCTGACTTTACACAGTCTTATAGCCATCTGTTTTTCAAAAGATGCTATTATGTGGCTTAAAAGAGGCTTTTCCAATTTCTTTTCTCTTAATAACTAAAAGATTCCAACATACCTAGAAGTTCAATGATTCTTCATTTTAAACTATACATACATTGTTGGTATTTATGTGTTGTAACATAAATGAGAACATAACATTTATACAAAAAGTTGATAACTTGCATATTTTATTCTTTTAAAATTATCCAGTCATCCGTGATTTGAGTGCATTACTATGGTTGATTCTCTTTCATTCCTCAACTGTGGGGAAATTGTACTTCCTAGCCTCTGGAAGTAAGGTGTGACCACGTGGCTAAAGGCAGTAAATTTCAAGAAAAAGTAACTTGCACTATTTCTGGCTACAGCATTTAATGATTTGTGCAGGACCCTCCATCTCGGCTCATGCAACAGAGATCCTGGAAGCACGTGCTGACAAAAAGCCCATCATTTTGAGTTCCTTAGTACAATGAACAAAGTGCTTGCCTATTCACAGTCTCCCCCGAATTGCCCACAGCAAAAGACAGGCCACCAAACTGTACCTGCCTGTCTGCTGTACCTTGTGTCCTCTGGAATAGCAGCAAATTACTTAATGTTGGTTTTCAGCGGTCCCAGGCATCCGGTGTGCTGGGTCTCATCAGAGTTCTGAGACAGGCAAGGTAGAAACTGATCCCGGTGTATCTAGGCATGTCATATTCAAACAATAATTATTTTAAAAATAATTTTTCAATCATTTCTGTATGTGTTTGATAAACTAGCTGAGGCTAATTGAGTATCAGATTTTCCTGGAACACTATGTACCTTTTAATTTATAGAATGATATTTGTTTCACCATGTTGGCCAGGATGGTCTCGATCTTTTGACCTTGTGATCTGCCCGCCTTGGCCTCCTAAAAAAATGCTGGCATTACAGGCCTGAGCCATTGCACCCAGCTGGGTAATAGAACTTTTAAGGCAGGCAGCTACCACAGATACATACCTTTATGCTTTTCTAAGAAAATGTAAAATTAATGATGAATTTTATCCTCCTTCTCATTAAGGCAGTTAACTTTGAACAACAAAATTTACTTTTAAATGTCTCTTGTTCTAACATACATGATATAGTTATGCAGAATTTTATTTCTGCTATCCTTAAGGATGTTATAGTCAATATTTACTGTTATCACCATGTTACAGTGATTGTCTCTTGCATGACTACACTCTGACTGAGCTCAGTTTTATTCTAAATTATGTAGCATATACTTTTCTTTCACTCAGGATCTAGAAGTAGTCAACTCTCTTAGATTTTTATGATCAGAAGGCATCTTTATTGTATAATCACACTTCAAAGATAATTAAACCACTGTACCTGTCTGTCTTGGGACATATATTTTCTAATGAGCTAACTATATTATTCAACTTACTATTGCATCCATTATTTCTAATATTAATTCAGCTATTTATCATTTTGTACAAAGAATCTACTCATCATATTGTTTAATTTTTGTCTTTTAATTTTTTACATGTATGACTAATATTTGATAAAAGTGTATACATCAATGTAGTTGTATGGACATAAACATTTTGCTAGGAACTCAGTATTTCATTCAGTCTTAGAATTCACACTTTCCTCCAATCCTGGGATATTCTTAGCCATTTTCCTGTAAATATTGACTCTCTCAGTCCCTCTATTGTTTTTCTTTGGATATCCTATAAAGGCATAAATTAGATTTCAAGCCAGCCTTCCTGCTTCTTAATTTCTTTTTTATGCATTCATCTGAATATCTCTATGATCTCTATTATAAATGATTCCCTCAAATATGTTTTCCAACTCATCAGTTTTCTCTTGACTATTGTTTAAACTATTTATTATTGATTTCTATGACCATTATTTCTTATTTACAGAATTCATATTTAATTATTTAATTCTTTTCCATACTTGTTTTCTTTTACAACATCTTGTTTTTGCCTTGCTTCTTTTTTTCTCCTCAGTGAACATTCTAAACATATGTATTTTAAAGATACTTGAATACTGTCTTATTGTATCTTAGGATTCAATATTGCCTTTTTCTCACTATGCATTATATTTAATCATAGTTTATTTCTCTATTTGGTTTGTATATATTAGTGATCTTATTTTTAGTTTCAGTTGTTGTTTTTTTTTAAACCCAACAAACGGAAACCCAACACAGAATGCTACGAGTCATAGCTTCTGCCACATGGCATAGTTTCCACCACAAGGATTCTAGGTCTTTTGCTGATTCAAAGCTCATTTTTATATTGGTTTCTTCTTAGGCTGTAAAACTTTGGATCTGCACTCACAAGTGATAGATGTTTTGATTTTTCATTTCTCATCCACTTATAATTTTCCAGGCAGGTAGCCAATGAACGTGCCACCAAGTCTCTAGTTGGTGAACCTAATAATTTCAGTGCTTTTTCTAGGAGTGGAGAATCCTTTATTTATTCAGGTTTATATAGAAAAGTAGTTGTAATACTCCTGTATGCAAAAATGTTGCTCAATTACTTTTCCCATCAGGGCCTTAAAGTCCCAAACTATATCTGTATATTTGAGTCTGATGCCCTTTGGGAAATATTTTTCCTTTGAATGAATGTTAGAATTACCTAGAGAGAATAACATTTAAAATTTATTTATTGAAGTTGATATGGATACAGAAAAGTGGACTTATGAGTAATGAGCATATTGGTGAGTTTCAAAAATTAAACATGCCCTTATAGCCAGCATGCAAATAAACATAGGACTTTTTTTTTTGACCTTACTCATAATCTTAAGTGTGTGTTTGTTGTGTGTGTGAGTGTGTGAGTGTGTGTTTAATTTCTGATGCTTGAGAATTTCCTTTTCTCAATTTCTTGTTCTCAAGTTATACTGTTTATTTATTTTATTTTATTATTATAATTCAGCATCCGTGTGTGTGTGTGTAACGGTGGGGTGTTTCGTACCTCAGTTTTGCTTGCTACATTGGTCAAATATTACCTGCCTCCTCATGCACTAGTTGCTTTGTCTTACTAACTGTGAGAAAACTAGACTCAATTTTTCAATTATAAATGTCTGTATTTGGCTCTAAGTTTTTGCAAATATTCAAATCTCATCAAATTGGAATTTCTGAGGAACCTGCAGAGATGCTTGCTTTACTGCTTTGGAAATTTCCAAAACCTTGGATGAGAGATTCCAATAATATCATATCCTCTCAGCCTTCTGTCACCATGGGGGGAGAATGGGATTGTACACTTTTATCTGGTATACCTTTATCTTCCCCTAAAAGAGGCACTGTGTAGTTCCTCTTAAATTTGAATAATACTGGCACATTTGGCACAGACAAATAAGGGTGAAAAAGTTGCCAAGTACAATGGAATTATCTTATGGAATGTAGTCTACACACATGGATCTTCACAGCGATATCACTGATTTTTTTTAAATTTTCATTTTCAAAGATAATTTTAGAGATTTCTCTCTGAAGCCATTACATCCTGAAACAATTATAGGTTTTATGTTCTATTGTCTTTTTTTGAGTTTCATATTTTCTCAAAAACTGAAAAGGGAACTATTGTTAAAGTAAGTTCTTTTTATCCACCGGATACATTTATATGAAATGGATATAATGGTTTTTAATTGTTAAAAATAATGTTAAGTTTATAGCTTATCATATATTTTTTATTTCTCCATTAAACAATCATTTCCTTTAAAAATTACTTGAGTGAATTTTAGAAACATTTCTTTGATAGTATGCTTCTGGCTCAATATAATTAAGATGATATTGAAAATGAGTGCCTGAATTTCACCTTCTAATTTTAATTTTTTTGTTGAAGCATTTTTGAAGCTTGGAAATATTAAATTGTGTCTTTCCAATTACAGAAAATATTATAATGTTAAATAACAGTCAAGGTAAACAATAAGTCATTTATGTAATTTATCATTGTAGCGCAAGTCTGAAGATACATTATAAAGGCTTGAAAAGCCTTTTAAACATTCCAGAGCCAGGATCAAACATTCCAGAATTTCTGACAGTGAGCTCTAGAAGCCAGTGTTTTTTTAAATTCCCTAGGAAATTCCAACTGTAACTAAAGTTGAGAGCCACTCATTGACTATATGTATTATATTGCGGTATGTTGGCTTAAAAGAAATTCTTAAAAAGATAATAGACACATACTGATGCTTTAGATACATAGTACTATAAAATATCAGAAAACAAGGCTAATGAGAAAAAGCAATAAAATATAAATATTCATCAGTAATTCTAAGGAATCCTACTTTGATGCTAAAAGGCAGCAAAAGATATAAAATAGGAGAAGTCATTTCCAGACAAAAATTAATATCAGTTCAAAAGTGAATTATTTTTTATTTTAAAAAGATATGTAATTTACAATGAGTTTATTTTAGGACACGATGGCTATGGTCAGGTACATTGATGACACCAGCCTAATTGTTTGGTAAGTTTAACCTAAAGAGCTTTCAGCTTTGTTTTATTTGTATTATAACTTAACCCTAGTGTTAATATATATTTACTTTCAATATGATTAACAATAATAATGTTTAGTCAAATATTTACATATATAAAGATTATTTTTCCAATAATTTACTTAGGTTAGGCCATGAGATACAGAATAATGGATTTTGTGATAAACAATGCTAAGTCTCTTGAATATTCTAAGAAAATTGATTTGTAGAAATGTCGTCTCATTGCTTTAAATTATAACTTTTTTAAGATCATCATTTTTGTTCACAATTTATTGACTGAAGACAAGTACTAAAATATTTATAGTTATATTGGAATTGAGGCAAAATAGAAATAATTGTATCCTCTTGATGTCAACTTGTATTTAAGTCCCAAATCGTCTATTACCTATGTGACCAAGTTCCTACATTTTCCAAGCCTCAATACCTCCATTTATAAAATTAAATACTATATATCTCATTAAACTTTTGTGATCATTTTCAGTTTTTTACATAAGCAATTGTATCATTTTCAAATGATCGCACTTGCATCTTTGTCACATTATTCATTTGTATCCCTTATTTTTAACAATTTTTGCATTGGTGCATCTACATGTGAGGAATCTTTCTCTGTTTCCCAAAATCTATATTCTGACTGGGCAGGGTGGCTCATACCTATAATTCCAAAACTTTGAGAGGCTGAGGAGAGACAATTGCTTGAGGCCAGGAGCTGTGGACTGGCCTGGGCAAGATGATGAGAGACCTCATCTCTAAAAAATTACAAAAATTAGCCTGGCATGTTGGGAGGTTGAGATGGGAGGATCACTTGATTCCAGGAGTTTGAGGCTGCAGTGAGCTGTGTTTATACCACTGCACTTCAGCCTGAACAACAGAGTGAGACCCTGTCTCAAAGAAAAAAAAAAATCTTTCTTTGACAATCCCTACCTCCACCTGCGTAGTCAGCTACCATCCTCCCTAAATACTGCTCTCTCATGCATGTGGTATCACAGTGGTCTCACTACGAGACTTGTGCTTTCATTTTTGCACCCTGAGTCTCTTTTTCACACATGAGAGTTTTAATTGTCCAATATGTAATATTATATAAGGTGCTTTCTGAAAACCTTCTAATGGCTTTCCTCTAAACTTGTAAGTACAAATTTATGTATTCATTTAGATATAGATCATCCATTAAGACTATCAATAAAGCCCTGCATTAAAGCCCTACATTATCTGGTCAAGACCTTGTCTCTTACCATTCATTACTGTGTTCCAGCCACTCTGGTATCCCTATTTGTTCGTATGCTCTCTTCCCTCTGCCTGCAATGTTTGCTCTAGATATTAAAATGACTTGCTTCCTCCTTTTTTCCCCGTCTTCTCTGAAATGTCATAGCCTGAGAGATGACTTTTTTGAACACTTGATCTAAAACAGCATTACAAAGAAGATATACCTTTAAAAATATTTTTCAAAAGCATTACTCTGTCACTCTCGCTATGGACTCATCTTTATTTTTTCTGATAATACTTACCTCAGCTAAACATTGTATATTTTATGTCTTTGCCTCTAAGATATGACATCAATGGGGATGGAATTTTTTTTTAATGTTCATTGCTGTACCCACTGCAATGCTTAAAACTATACCTTGTATATGGCAGGTATTCAACAAATATTTGTTGAATGAATAAACTAATGCAAGAATGAATTGGTGAAAATGTTGTGAACAACATTAAATAATACTAGTGATAGCTTGTGTTTGTTATCTCTTTCTGCATAACCAAACACACCAAAACCTAGTGGCTTAAAACATTACAAATCGGGAATTTGGGCAGGACCCAGCAAGGTCATCTCTGCTCCACCTGGCATCAGCTGGGGCAACTTAAATTCCAGGATCTGGGACATCCAAAGGCTCATGCTCGTGTCTAGCTGTTGGTATTGGCTGTCAACTTGGACCTTAGCTGGGTTGACAGAAGAACACCTAGGTATTTCCATTCGATGGGGTTGCTTTACTATCCTACAGTATGATGGCATGATTCCAACTAAGACACTTAACAATAGAGAAAAGAGACAGACAGACAAAAGGTATACTTCATTTTATCATATGGTTTCAGAAGTCATGCAATGTCATTTCTGTCCCATTCTATTCGTGAAAACATGTGACTAAGCCTGGGTCATATTCAAGGGAGAGATATTAGACTTCAGTTTATAATGGAAAGAGTGTCAAATAATTTGCTGACATATTTTAAAACCATTACAGATAGCACTGTTATTTTAGTCCTCATTGTAATGGAATTGCCTCTAGGATTTTCCTATTCAATAATAGCAAATAGAAGATTGATAGGCCAGCTTATTGCAAATGAATTAATGAATATGACAATTTTGCATATGTAAAGACTTATTTTTATGCCTCATTAAAAAATTGCACCTAAGTAGCTATTAGCACATATAGGTATTACATTAGTCTTAAGAAACTGTAAAATGTATTTTAAGTAAAATGCATTAAATGTTTTGAAATACAAGGATACAAGCAACTTGTTAAGTAAAATGTAGTAATTGCAATTAGTGCTGGCTGGCCCGTTCTATGCATGCATTCCACTATTGTCCATACTGGCTTTTCTTTGTGCCCTGCCAATGTTACTGCCAGCATGACAGCATTTATGAATTTATTGACCACTTCCAGTTTTTGGTATGATAGCAAAATTTATATCTGAAATAAGATTTTTCTTGCTTCAGAAAAAGATGTAACTTACTGCTGATTTGATGGTTACCTGTCTTGGAGGCTTAGGACATTAGTACCCAGCATTCCTTTCCAAGAAGCCAATATTTATTTCAGCAAGGTAAATTTGAAAAAAATTAAAGTCATTAGTATTCCAGCAATAAAAAGGAATAAAATATTCTGTTTCCATCACTGAACATTGGATGGTTTATTCACATATAATATTTAGATACAATATTAATTTTCTTGCAAAGAATCTTCTCATCTAGCAGTGACTTGCATCTGGCATCAGATACTGTATTATTTTGCTTACTTCTACAATGCTGACATATTTAGATTTTTACATAAAGGCCCCCTTGTGTGATTGTACATACATTACATAAATGAAAGCTCAGAAAGCAGTTGGAAATATTGCTTCTTTTTAGGGATAAGCAGATCCATTATATGATAAATATAATCATATTTAATAATACATCTCCATATTTGAAAAATCCCTCATTATAAAAGAAATTTTAATTAAAAAATTAGACCAAGCATACAATTAAACAAAACTCAATTAGTAATCTTACTAAATGGGAGACTAACATTATTTCAAACTGTAGAAATAACAGTAATATGAATAGTTTAAATGCACTTATGTTTTTATAGTAATCATTTAAAAAGTCAAAAAAGTATTACAAGTACTTTGTATTACATTTCCTTATTGCATTCTCAAAAAACAAAGGGAAAATTTAGGATATCGAAAGACAGAATCTGATTCTTATAAGAGATCCAGTAACACTTGTTTTTCTTTTGGATAGTGAGAAGTAAACTTCTATTATAAAAGGGAGATTTTTATCATTAAATTTTAACAGGCAAAGGATGTGTACAGTTTCAAAAGCTGGCATGATTTTACCTTCAAATTCTTTTTCCTCCTCAAATATTAAAAGTATTTGCAGATCCTTAGACCTGTTTGTCTACTTAGCCAAGTTAAATTAAAATGCAAGATGATAATCTATTGTTAGATTATTTTTCCAATATTGACAATCAGTTCTCTTCTATAATGAACTTTTTCCTGAGCTAGCTACTTCAAATCTTTTTATCCTGTACCCATAGGATTGAACATGATTATGAAAGATAAACCTTAGTAATAAAAGATGAAAAGAGGTTATGACATTCTTATTAAACAGAAAAGGCAACTTCTTTTGATTCTAATCTTATAGTTACCAGCATTATTAGAACATTATTAGAAGGAGAGGAAATAGGCATATTTATTCATAAATCTTCTTCGCATAAATTATACTTTCTAAAGGGTAGAACTTTTACAAAACTAGTGCATTGTGATTCTTTTGTTTTGTGTTATGAAATGTATAATAGAATTTCTACTTTTTCTACAGAGAAAATGTTTAAAATATAAATATTTTATCAGAAATAAACTAACATATTAATAGAAAATTACTAAAACTTCCAAGGGGTTAAATAGTAGGAGACAAAAAATTAATCTTTCATGAGCCATGTATTCCAGGCAATTCACCTTTTTTTAAATTTCATTTTATCATTCCAGGAAACTAAATAAGAGTTCAAAATAGTATTTTTGAAGTGCTTTAACAGTTCAAATAACTATTTTAACAGTTCAAATATTCTCTTTTAGAAGACAGAATCCAAAATAGACAACTTAAATAGGAAGGGATTTATTAAGAGGTAGAGAGTCACTAGGTTACTAGGAGAGATAAAGAGATGCTAGGCTCAGGCTCCAGGATCATAGAAATGAGCCACTGCGTAACCAAAGTCAGGGACTCTCAGAACAGGAGGCTGCTAATAGAGACACAAACTCCAAAATAACTTCCTTTCTGTGACAGTCCAACAACTACTAAAATGGGATGCCCTTTGAAAAACTTAAAGAACTCATCACTATAGTTAACAGTCTAGAATCTTACTATTCTGACTGTATTACTCAATTATTAAACAAACTCATGATGAGTGTGTCTAATTGCAGAAAACCAAAATTATGTGTGTTGCCCTAGCTGTAAGGTAATATAGGAAATGTAACTACAGTCCAGAATCCATTTGCTTAAAACAGGTTGGAGGGTACATTGGAAAAGGTGTCACATGTATCCACCAAGCTCCCCGCTTCACCACCTCTTTGTATACTCAGCACCAGTGAAGATCCTGTTCCAGTTACTATGGCAGAAAAACAAACTATCCCAAAGCTTAGCATCTTCACATAACATTTTGTTTTTTCTCATTGTTCTGCCTTGAGTCTTTAAGCATTGTCAGCTCTATATTGACTAGACCTGTAGTCATCTGAAAACTCTACTGGGATGGGTAAGCCAGAAGGCCCACTCATGTGGCTGGTTATTGGAACCTCTGTTGGAGACTAAAAGCCCTGAAGTGTTTTCTTTATATGCCTGGCTTCCTCACTGTGTGGTAGCACAGAACTCAAGTCACAAATGCTCTAGTGTGCAAGGAAGATGCTCCATTGCTTTTTATAAAATAGTCTCGGAAATTACACATCATCACTTCTGACATATTCTATTAGTCTTAACATTCTCTGAAAGCTAATTTTAAGGTAAGGGGTTATAAATCCCACATTTCAATGAAAGAATTTTTAAAAACATTTACAATATAGCAAACGCTTTCCCCCTTCTTAAACTTCTAAACAAACAAAATAATCAATAGTAAAATTTCCTCACTTGGTTAATGTTGTTATCTGAAAATAAAAATATATTCATCCTTTCCTCAACAGGGAAAACCCAGTATTTCTGTCGTTGTACGCATCTTTAAGGGATGAGAAAGAAAGAAGAAAAATATGTGCTTGTAATACTTCTATATCTATCTGAAAGCTTTCTTTTGCAGTGTTCATATCTCATTCTTAAGTTTCTGAAGAAGCATTTTACCCTCACGTACCAAATTATCAAGATATGACACTAAAGCTGAAAGGGATAAGAAGTAAAATTTTTTTATTGTATAAGATTTTAAAATTTCCATAGTTTTAGGAAGACCACCTATCACATTTCTTAGCACCAGAACACATAGGCCCTGACAATAGAGACTAACACTCCATAGTAAAAAACCCCAAACATACAAGATATTTTTTTAATCTCCCATATATTTGAAACTAGTTGATTCTTCACTAGTCTATTCTTTCTCCAAGAGCAGATGTTTCTGATAAATCAGTTATTCTTGTATTTGTCAGCTGCCTCACTTATTTTATGGTAAAAAATAAATTTCTTGTTCAAAATAAATATGTGTGGAAACCTGATAGTGAATAAAGTGTTCAATAAATCAAGTAAAGATGTGTTTGCAGCAACATAATAGACAGAAAGGGAATAATTTTTTTCTAAGCAAATGCAGGAAAGAATTACTGAAGAATCAAATGTAATAATTCAGCTACTAGGTGGTCGACTGAATCCTCTGGGATATAGCACCATAGTGATAGTTCTCTGCAATTTCTTGATTGGCACTTTTTATTGCCAGTATTAGATATGACTTAATGTGAAGAAGTTGATGCTATTGAGCCCATGCAAACCTGTCCCTGAAACCATGGTCATACTCTGTATAAACCCATTAACCAAGAGCAGGGATGGGTGTGGAAAGAAGGCGATTGACATCCTTAAGTCAAGGTACCATGTATGTTTGTCTAATTATTGACAGCCTGCTTTACAGAATGTTCATGTCAGTGTTAAGTATTCTCACTCATTAGACCCATTCAGTGAGGTTTACCCATATTCCTCTTTCACAGGCTGCCTTGTCATCAATACTCCAATCTTGTTCTTCCCAAATTCCTCATTATTCCTATAAACCATGAGCTACTGCCCATGAATCACCACGTATCTGTATCGGCAGTGGTCCCTAATTCCAGGATAAAGAGAAAACAATTTGTAACAGCTTTGTTTACTGCCAAGATTTCTATTTCCCAATTTCTTCTCAGCTATCCCGTTCAACTGCAACATTCTAAGTATAGCTGAAAAAATGTTATAGGCAAATCCCAATGAGACTATAAACATGGGTTTGGCAAGAAGCGACAAAAGTAAGCACACAGGAACACATTAAAAATTGTTCAAACTGAGGTTTGTTTTGTTTTCTTTCATTTCTGAGATGGAGTCTTGCTCTTTTGCCAGGCTGGAGTGCGGTGGCGCGATTTTGGTTTACTGCAACCTCCGCCTCCATGGTTCAAGTTATCCTCCTGCCTCAGCCTCCTTGGAGGCTGGAATTACAGGTACATGCCACCATGCCCAGCTAGTTTTTATATTTTTAATAGAGACGGGGTTTCACCATGTTGGCCAGGATGGTCTCAAATCTCCTGACCTCGTGGTCCACCCACCTCAGTCTCCCAAAGGGATGGGATTACAGGCATGAGCCACCCAGCCTCAAGCTGGGTTTTTAACATACCACACTCAGTTGCACAAGAGTTCTTCTAGGAGTGACTGGCTTCATAACTTTCAGATGAACTAACACGAAATTTATTTGTTTTTTATTTTACTTCAAGTTCTGGGATCCATGGGCAGAATGTGCAGGTTCGTTACATGGGTGTATGTGTGCCATGGTGGCTTGCTGCACCTGTCAACAAGTCATCCAGGTTTTAAGCCCTGCATGCATTAGGTATTTGTCCTAATGCTCTCCCTCCCTTTGTCCCCCAACCCCTGACAGGCCCCAGGATATGATTTTCCCCTCCCTGTGTTCATGTATTCTTATTGTTCAACTTTCAGTTATGAATGAGAACATGTAGCATTTGGTTTTCTGTTCCTGACTAACACCAAATTTATAATGGAAGTTTAGAACTTGTCACTTGTTTCATCTTCTGGTGTTCGGTATCCACCATGGAACAATAACAAACGAAGGTAACTTCTGGTCACTTGAAAGAGAGCTTAGCATTGCTCTGAAACCTAAGAAGCCTCTGCTCTGACTTGTGTACTAAGCCGGTGATAGGCGTTATGAACCATCCTGATCAGACAGGCATTTTAAGCATCATCGCATTCAGCGGCTAATAAGGGCTGAGTGGAAGCTGTCTTTTAATAGATCAAGTCTGAGCCAGCTGGAAAGCCTTTTCTTGCTTTCAGTCCAACTCAAAACTGGCAGTCTGATGAGCCACTTAGTAAATGTGTCAGAGCAATACAATTAAACATGATATCTATTTCCTCCAGGATCTAAAGAGATCCACAATATGCCTGTTTCTCAGTAGTAGAGAAAGTAAACGGAAGCAACTTATTTTTCTGGAGGAGGCATTCTAATACGTAGAACTACAGATGTCAGAAAATATAAGATGCCTGTATACTGTGTTTTGGCATCCAGAATGCTAACTACTTTCTGATCGGGTACTATCAGCAATAGTACACCTTGGCACAAGCATGCTATGTCCCACGATGTGATGAGGTATTTAAGGTCTACAGACTAAATTATAGCCATGAAGCAGAGTGTTTGCATAATCCTAAGGATTTCAATAAAGATTTAACATTGTACCTCTTTGAGAAAAGCATAATGCATCCTATGATTTTCTGATTATTGGGATAAACAAAAAATGTATAACATTTAACAAATCATTACTGCATAATAAATATTAGAAAGCATATTAATTTGTTACAATAAAAATGAAAATATATATGAATAGTCACTACTTAAGTTTGGAATAATCCTTTATTATTTTCTAGGAGTCATTTTTCTTCTGCACAGATAAAAAGGTGAAAAACCAGGGGTGTGTTAGGGGCCCTTTCTTCTCTCTCTTTGATGTCTTTGATAATAACTCTATATTCTATGACGCCTCCAGGGATTCATTATTGTTTTGATTTGCTGTTTTAGTAAGGACAGGGACGCCCCAAAAGTTTCCAATTAGTTTGCCAACCAATATCCCACACTCCACTGAGAAGTATTGTGGGAATTTTGCCAGTGTCTGAGTATTTATAGTCTAACCATACACTCACGAACTGAGGAAATAACTATAGTGGGAGCGCATAAACAGAGTTAACTCTATTTATCATCTGACCCTCATAAGCCCTCAGTCTGATCAATGAAATAGTATGGCATTCTAGATCCAAGAGAACAGTTAGTTTAGAGCCAGTGTTGAATCACACCACTAAAGTCTATATAATTTTCTTTTTCTAATGTAATTTGCTCCAGTAAATCAAAATAGATTTCTTAGCAGAAGATTGGGAAAAAGATACACTGTGTACTTCAGATGTCTGTGTGGAATCCTTTAACTAGCTATGTGACTTTCCCTTGATTCAGAAGTCTATTTTTGAAAGGAATTAAGATATGGGAGTTTGGTGAGGTATAAGAAAGTTCCATCTAATAATTCAATTCAGGACTCTCTCTTCCCCAGACATAGAGGAAGTATTTTGCTAGGTAAATAAAGTACCATCTTAATACACTGACATATTCTTTTAGGGATTATATAATCTACTAGCTACTAACAAAATCTCTTAGGTGAGATTGTTCTAATTATGTATTATCTGCTACGTGGTTCATAGTCACCACCTCTATGGTTGATTGTCATTAATTGCTGTATTTTTGCAATTGGAATCAACAAGAGCCTGTTGTTAATACTGACATCAGGGAATGTATGTCAACAGAAGCATCTCACTTTACCCTCTGCCCACAGAAGGCAGCCATCAGTACATCTCTAGGGTGCAGATGCTCCCTTTACCAATGACATACTTAGTGGCTTTGTAAAGAGGTTACCCTCATAGCCTACTCAGTGAGTGGATCCCTTCGTTTGTTTTCTGTTCCTTATGGCAGAATACCTAAAACTGTAATTTATATAGAAAACATTATTTCTTACAGTTTATGGAGGCTGAGAAAAGCAAGGTCAAGGAGCCTTACCTGCTGGTAGAAACTGCAGAGTCCCAGTGCAGGGCATCACATGGAGAGGTGGCTGGGTGTGCTAGCTCACGTCTCCCTTCCTCTTCTTATAAAGCTTCTGATCACTTCTGTGATCACTTCTTAATCTGCTAGTCCATTAATCCATTAATTATTCATGGATTAATCATTAATCATCACTTATGACCCAATCACCACCCCACCTTAAAGGCCCACCTCTCCATATCGTCACATTGAAGAGTAAGTTTCATCATGAGTTTTTGAGCAGACAACCATTCAAACCACAGCAATGAGCATACTTAGTAGGTAGATAAGTTCATATTATACGATAGCATTTTCTAATACATCGATCTCCAAGATCTTGCTAAAGTTTAAGTGTGTATTAGTCGACCACAATGATCTATGCAATTCTCTGCCTCCTGCTTCATAGGATTTATTTTCAAATCAGACCTGCACATTCATTTGATTGATACAACCAAAGTTTCAGCTTCAAGAAAGTCTACTGTATTTAGTTTTATTTCCCAATATCTCCACTCTAAAAGGGAATATTAAGGGAGACAGCCTAGTTAATTAGCTTTCCCATTTCTCAAGGGTGAGAACAGAAATTTAAAATATATACAATATATAAGTATATAAATATTTAATATTTAAATATATAATACATATTTAATATAGAAATTTATATATTTATATGTTATATTCATAAATGCAATTTATTTGAATAGCCAAATAAAAAGGAGTAGAGATGTTATTCAAATCTAAGTTTAAAACCTGTTTCCATACACGATTCTATTTACCAGTTCCTCTTTAATAAAGGGTTAAGGCTCAAAGAAAGCCTGGCACTATTTTTTTGATTAGGCCAAAAATTTGAATGCCATTTATGTCAGCAAATTAAAACTATTCCTAAAACCTACTGATTTTATAACCTAGTACCTTCAAATTTGATTTAAGTACTTTCAATATTCTCCAAATTCATTAGGATACTAAAAGACGCAGGTAACGTTGTGGCTCCATGTAGGTGATGAGACTGAGATGTGCACTTAGTATAATATATTAATTGTTACCACCTAGTCCAATATAGCCCATTTCATTACTACCTTTCTCCAGAAATTGTGCAACTGCTTCCTTACATAATGCATTCCCACAGGCATTTCATAATATTTAATAGTTTCAATATGAAACAAACTTACCTGTAAAGAAATCACACTTCTTGCTATAGTCATGTATTCTGTCCCAAGTAGAATTAACTGGAGATTAGAATGCATGTGATTGCTTAAATAATTTTCTCTGATTAAAACGGCTAGTACCTTAATAATGCAAATCATTTTGTCTTTGTCTTTATCTTTACAATCCATGACAGAGTGCTAAGTTAAAGCCCTGCCCTCGTTCTTCTCTCATTTTGAGTTTCCTTATCTAATTTAACCATTTTGCTTTTGTACCCTAGGGACTAATTTCTTCTTGTTTCCTTGCTTTTATTTCTTGATTTTTGTTCATTAATTTTAGGACTGTCCACTAAGGTTGGCTGGGGGTGGGTACAGAATACACTTAAAATGAATTTTGTAGGTCTAACAAGCAGACACGAACCAGTTGGTCCTAACACCTCTCTGAATGTCATTTTTTTCATTAAGCTCACCAGGATTCTGCCTTATTATTTTTTAGGACCATTATAGACATAAGGGAGAATGATAGAATACAATATTGTATCATATATGCCTAATTAAATAGTTGTATTTTTAAACTATTATACCAAATTTCTATAAAGGCCCAGTTTCAATGCCATTTAAGGATTTCGGCTAGAAATTGTCTAATCCATTTAATAATTGCTGTACCATTTACAATTAGTGTACTTTAAGATAATTCTAATGTTTATACTATCTTTTCATATTTAGCCGTCTTATCTACATTTTTAATTATAAACTTTGTAAAGGAAAATATCTATTACCTTATTCTACTTCTAAAGTTGTCTGGCACAACAGTATTTTCAAGGTTGTTTTTATGATTTTTAAACTATTTGCTCTGTACGACAGTTAAAAAGTACTAATCAACAAAAGGTGTTTATTTTAAACTTGATTTCCAAACACATTTCCATTTTCTATCTAAATAACATCAAGTAGAGAAAATGAAATAGTGTCCATTCTGTAGCAGGGATCAGACAACTTCCTTATTCTGAAATTCAGGCATGAATTGATGTTCAATCAACCTAGAGCAGAGTGTACAATGACATTCCTGTACAGCAAATGTTTCACCGTGATAGAATTAATTTTAATTATATGTGTGTGTGTGTGTGTGTGTGTGTGTGTGTGAAAATGTGATGTGTATAATTTATATTATACACATCACATTTTCAACACATTTTTGTTTCATAGGGAAAATTGTTTGGATGTAACTTTGACCATAAACTTCCCTGAATGTTTACATTTGCCACATGAGCATCAAGATCTTGTTGACTATTGAAAAAAATGAAAAACAAATGTGATTGAAGAGGGAAACAAGTTATCTATGACTTATGCATTCAACACACATTGTAGATAGCTGTTTTGTCTAAATTTAGAACTCCTACGTACATGTTAAGGACCAGCACAATGCTTTCTACTCCACGAATATTTCCCTATTACTTCGACTAAATTTAACCACTCCCACCACTCCCTCTCTATCAATTACACACAAATGCATACAGGGAACATATTCATCTCATTTGCTTACTCATCCTTTAAGATATTTTGGGTTTTGTAATTTTTAAGCCTGAGGTAAAAGAGAGCTTTAGGCCCTTTCACTTCTCTATCCTTACACACTGCTTGCATAAAATAGATGTTTCAATAATTTTAATTATTTTAGTTATTTTTGTATTTGTATTGGATTTTATTTTAGAAACTAAATAGATTACTAATTCTATATCTAGATATACAAATGCAAACACACACACACATATAAATAAAATTAATTCTATCACGGTGAAACATTTGCTGTACAGGAATTGCATTGTACACTCTACTCTAGGTTGATTGAACATCCATTTATGCCTGAATTTCAGAATAAGGAAGTTGTCTGATCCCTGCTACAGAATGGACACTATTTCATTTTCTCTACTTGATGTTATTTAGATAGAAAATGGAAAAAACATTTAATTTAAAGAAAAAAGTTCTTAAGTATTAGATGCATGCAAGATACCAAGATCATTCACAGATGTTTTGGTTTAAGATAATTATGTAGATTTCTTTTTACTTTTTTTCTTTTTCATCTTTTTTTTTAATTTGATATGTTATTTTTTACTTCTATCTGAAAGCTGCCTAAAAAAATTGGAAGGTAGCTACATGTGCCATAAAAGTTGTCATCAAAGTTATGCCTGCTGTTTTTTTTTACATCCCTATGCTGTTTATCCTTATCCATAATTCATTCTTTATAAAAAGAAAAAGAAAAGGAAAGAAACGAACCAAAGAATAAACGGTGACGTGGTGTCAAAGATGCCTTGGGAATCTGACACTAGAATGTGTTTACTTTTGCATCTTACGATTATCTTTTCATGTAAACACAAATTCTCAGTGCATCCTAATTATTATTATTTTTTTTGAAAATCTAAAGAATTGTATTAGTTTTATTTTTTGAGTAGGTGCGAGTCTAGAACATTATTTTCACTATATCCCCCCTAAAAGATCTAAAACTTGAATATAATTATGTATGATTTATATCAAGCTAGCTTAGTTTTAATTTTTTTTTAATAATGCATGTTAAATTATATAAAGGTATCAGAAAACATGCATTTCAAACATGCTGCTGTAGGTGGGAAAGCTATATCAGGAAGAGAGAATACTTAGCTACAGTTTCTTTGTCTTATAGGAATCCAGCACTCCCAGTTTAGAACCAGACAAATGTCTAGGAAATTTGAAACTGTGCAAAAGAAGGATTTTCTGCTGGTTTTTCAAAACATAACATAAAGTGATTACACCCTGTAGGAATGAAAGGACAGCAAATAGTCAGCAGAGCATACCAACACTTCTTTACATTCACACCAGTCTCCTTGCTTTGGGTCAGGGCAGAAAGTGGATTGTTTAAATCTTGCCTCCAATTCACAGACATATTTTTAAAAATCCACAAACATGAACAACTAGATTGGTCAAATATTAATACTACCAGTGTAAACAAAAAGAAAGTCAGAGAATAATTTTGTAACTTTTTGAAGGCCAGACAACAGTAGTGACAGAATCCCATCTACCCTGAGGGCTTTTAGGATAAAGACCAGGAGTCTGAGGCAAAACTACCTCAGAAGATATCCAGCTTCCCTGGTATGCAACCTTGATCAAGTTACTTAGCTGCTCTGTGTTTCAGTTTTCCCATTGAAAATAGGGATAATTATCATATATACAAACCTGTTAGGGTCATTATGATTAAATGAGTATGAAATTCTTATAACATTGCCAGTAATATACTAAACATGCCTACTATAAATCTTGGCTGTCCATTTACTATCATTCTTACCTGAGATGTAATTATTCATAAAGCCTAAGAAATTCATTATTTCACCTAAATATATTGGAAAAGTTGTTGGCACCATACCAAACACTAAAAAAGAGATTTCATATAAAAAATAAAAAAAGGAAAACTGATAAATTTACATTACAGTTAATAATTTTTTCTGGGTAAGATAATGAAAGAAAAGCAGAGACTCCTGGGTGTTCATGTGAAAAGGACTCATTTATGACTCTACCTTTGACATTGTCGTATTCCTCTTTATGTGAAGTTTATATTAGAGTGCAACATGGTCCGTAAGTCCTTGCATTCTGTTTGGATAAGCAAAAGGAGAAACCACCATTATGTCAACCTTGTAGTACGGAAAGCAACTATATAAATAGCAAAAGAGAACCAAGATTGTTTTCTCCTGAAAATAATGAATAAGATAAGTCATGTCTAATCTAGTGAAGTGAAAGTATAATGTGATTGCCTAAATATAGTGGAAAAGAAAGTGATTTTATAAACAGTTAGTAGCTTTAATAATTTAAGTGATTTTAGATTTATTTTCTTTAAATATGTGTATAATTGTATATATCTCACAATGCTGTTTGTTAAAGTGGCAATATTCAGGGTAGATTTATGTTTTTATTTGTTCAGATATATTCTTAAATTAGCTTTAAACCTTGATTGTAAGCCTTTAACATGAAGCCCAAAGGAAAGCAATTGAAACAGAGATTTATTTTAAAACTTGAATTAGTGTGGAGAGTCTTGTAAAACAGGTACAGAGACACCAACATTAAGTAGGCCTCCAGACAGTTAAACTAAATTACTCCTTCAGACTCAGGCTGATCCAGTCACTCATATAAATTTACTTTAGTCACAATGTTAAATTACTGGGAGAAAGACAGATTTCTTTTCAATGGCTAAACAACAAATAATTCAGCATCAAATGACTACGAAGAAAACAAAACTGAACAATTGGTTAGTAAAACTGAAATTACTTGTTAAAAAATTAACAGGCAAATTTTTCACAATGTTGACTTAATAATTTGTATCATTTCCTTAAAGAGAAAACAAATGAGTTTTTAAACATGCAATAAGAGATTTATGGAATGCTTTGTATGATTGACAACCTGAAAATAAATTAAGAAGTGTATATATATGGGGATAAATAGTTGGAGAGCTATTTTAATGGCTGTTAAACTCACACAAAGAATTCTAACTGGAATATTTGAAAATAGTAAGAATCTAGAGAATATGTTTTGAAAAATATGAAATTCATTCCACGATTATGTCAGAATAAATACCAATTAAATACTAATCAAAATGTACTCTAGGAAAAGCTTTGCTCATACTCTCAGATAGAAAAAAGGTGAGAATTTTAATTTTTCTCTCACTCAATCTTAACACATTAATGTATAAGTCGTGTTCTATCAAACTAGTTTTAAGGAAAGGATTGTCACTGTTTAATTTTTCAAAATGACAAGGTGGCAGAATTTCAGTTTTTATTTTAGATTTAAATTTGTCCTTTTAAAATTTCTGTGATAAAAATGTGAAGCAAGACTAATTAGTTAGAAATAGTAGTATTTTAAAACGAAAAATTAGAAAGTCTTTTAAAAATGCCCTTAATTTGTTGCATTTTAAAAGACAAAGTTTAAAAAAAAACTGTCATTTTTGAAAATAATCATACAAATTAAAGGGAAATATAATTTAGAGAAGTCTAAAAGATAAAATTAATTTTAAAGTTGAATTTAAAATCATGCATTTTAATTTATTACGTATGAAAATACAATGTTTAAGAAAAGTAACAGCTGAAAAATCCTAAGTTGAAGAATTTTGTACTGTATTTAAATTCAACAAAAATGAAAATGTCAGAGTGAAATATAAAGCCATGATGAAGGAGATGAATAGAGTTTATATTCAGGTGGCAGCAGTGATAATGACGTACGTTATTTTAGGAGGTTGACCATCTTATGAATTATTTTGTGTTTACTGTACTTCTGTAATTTATTTTTAAAATATAAGAATATTTGTTTTTAATGTTTATTGACTATATGATAAATGCTTTCATGTTTCTTTTCCCTCACAGAACTTGAGTGACTCATCCTGAGGCACACGGTGGCTCTGTGCCTAGACCATGAGTTATACGTAAGGAAATAAATTAAGTAAAACTGGGAGGTGTCTACAACAGTGACCATGGAACAATGGAAATCATACAGTTTGAATCAGGCCTGAACAGATTAATAACCAGTACAAAATAGAACGCCCTGGTTTCTCGGGCTATCAAGTTCTTCTTTCTGTTCTACACATGCCTCTTTGCAGCTTTCATCTACATCCTAATGAGAAATCTACTAAAACCAACTGGCAGAGAGGGAAAGAAGTGGAACCTGAGTCTCACATGGCTCAGCACCTTATTACTGGCACTAGCTGAAAATCAGTTGTTGCCACATTTCAGTCTCACTTAACAGAAGTCCTATGAACAGTTATGAAACACTGTCTCAGTTGTCAGGGTTTTGTATGGTACATTTGGTCATTTGGTTTTTAAAAAAAGGACGAGTGACCTGAAGTATGTGGATTCCAGGATAATGCCAAATGGTTTGAGAAAGTCAGTTCCTGGAAGGAGTAAGACTAAAATATTCACAAGTAGAATGTCTAGAGTAATAGTCCACAGATAGACACAACCACATGGCATTCTGGGTTTGTGCCCAGAATGTGTGGATTTTTGTGTCATATGTTAGTGCTCAACTGAAATCTTCTACAGCAAGTCAGCTCTCACAAAACAGTATTACAGGGTGGCTTCCTCATGTATTTTATCTCTGCCCTCTGCCACTGCAGTATTTGCATGATGAGATCAAACAGCCTGGGTGGCAGGAACAGGGGAGAAGTATGGACCCAGAAGCTCTCCTTCACCAAGACTTATTTATCTACATTCACTGAAGAATACACAACCTACTCAGAGTAGAGACTAATATTGAGGCCTTCATATCACACCAGGTATCTAAGTGACACAATCAGAGAGTAGCTGGTGGTATATCAGACAACTTTGATTCATCCTAACCAAATCCATACTTTCTTCCCTGCTTACAAAGTGTTTGCCATACAAGGGTTCAGGAATGCTTAATCTAATACCCAAATAACCCAAACGACATTGTCTCTGGCCAAAAGATGCATTTTGCCGTGGAGCTAATAAGACAATATGTGCATGACAATGGAATCCGATCTTCTTACCATATACCTATGCATCCAACAGAATAGTCGTTAAACACCCAGTTAAGATGCCAGCTTAGCAACAGCATCCTGTGGGACTGGGTGCTGTACCCTAGGCTATAGTAAATCCACTTAAGCAGGTGCTGCTGAGATTCTGAGGATTCCTTTTTAAGACTTAAGGCTTCAGTGAGCTCCAATAGGAATTTTGCCAGTATCTGCATCTTGTTGCCTGAAGTCTTTCTACACAGCTATGTGCAAGGCAGGCTTATAGTGCCTGTGAATTAACACTTACTCCCTACAAGCATCCTTAATCACTGATAGAGGAGAATTTGGTAGATAAACATCACAATTTGCTTGCCTCTATTTCCAAGTGTTTTTCTGTTGGGATTAAGTTCAATTAACGGCTTAATAATACACCCTTTGGTGTCTGCCTTCTTTTCCCTGATGAGGTTCATCACTTCTCCATCAATATTTTCTTCATTTGTTAAATAATGTATTTCTACTTGGGACTTTTCTCAAGCTAACCCCTGTGCAAAATGTATGCCTGACATGTGGAAACCAAGGAGCGGATTATTCTGGGTAGAAATCTTGGCTCCTAGGAGATAACTCTTGTGGCAAAAAAAAAAAAAAAAAAAAAGAAAAAAAATACATTGCTCAATTATCACAGAAGCTCCTCATTCCAGGTGATCAATAAGTAAAAGATAAGCAATATTCTGGTGTAATAATCAGCTGTGAAAAGATAAGTTTTATGCTTCACAACGAAGATGAGAAGAAATATGAGCAGATCTCAGAGTGCTGTTAAGACATTTCTTTTTGGTTTAATGCCAGGGATAAGTGCAAGTGGGCAAATAGCAGCATCCACAATCTAACAAGGACAAGTCAATTAAAGACTCAGCTCCTTAAGCTATATAGGTTTGAGACACTTTAATAAGTATCTCATAAAAAACAACAGCAATAATAACAAAACAGAAAAACTATAACATAAAAAACAAACCTAAGTCAAAACTGCACCGTGCTGGGTTTAGGTTTCAGGGACATCTAAAATGGGTAGTGAAGGAAGGTGATGAATCTGATTTACCCCCTTCAATAGGGAAGGACATTGTTTCCAAACACTCTGACCTAAATCACTTTGAGGAAATGAAAGATTCACTTATGAATGGTTAAATTTGTAAAAACTTTCTCTAGAAAAAAGAGGTCATCTTAGTTTCATATAGATGGAGCTCCAAAATGTAACACAAAATGGAGGACACAAGCAATATGAAATGTGTTAGTTAGCACCCTACTTCATATGCATGCAAGGCAATACTTAATTCCTGTCTTGTGCCTTATTTTTGATGTCAAGTCATGAGATGCTACAGGACCCACCTGTTGACTATATATGCACAATTTAGAAATGTGGAGAAGTCAATTCACTATAAAAAAAAAAAAAACTTTGACAAAAGGGAGATGTCAATTGAGAGAAAAATTCTTCCCCTAAGAGAATCTGTCCTGAAATGCAGGACATATGTGTTCTCAAAAGATGATGATATTGAATAGCCAGCATCAACTGATAACAAAATAGTGACTAGCTTGTAACATGCCCTCCGATTGCTCTTCTTCCTTCCTACCTTACTTTCTTTGCCCTCATTCTTGCTTCCCTGGGACTGTATGGTTTAACAAGGAAGTTACCCACAAGCATTTGCGTCAAACTATTTTCTTTGGAATGTAGACTAAGACAGAAAGCACTCCACCCACTAATATGTTTGCGATCTTTCAGTGAACAGTAAATTATTCAATAAATTTAATTAAATCAATCCATTCATTATTAATAAGAATCTTCCTCATTTCTTTTTCTAAAATGATATAATTATATGAGACATAAAGACAAAGTGAGAAACTTTAAGTCACTAATATTATTTTAAAATATTTAATTACATTATGTGTGTCTGTGACAGGCTAGAGAAGAGAGTCATCATTTCCATCTTAAGGAATAAAAACAGAAGAAAAAACAGGAGGAACTGAAGGTATACATCATGTTGAATAAACCTGATCTTAGTCTTGGTCAATTTTTACTTAGTTATGAGACTCTATATTCATACTCACCCTAGACTTACTTAAAAACCTGTGCTATGATCTGTATTTACATCTATACATGTCTACTATATTTTCTATTTCTTAATTATATAATAAGAAATATGTATTAGGAAAGGAAAAAAAGAAAATGTATAGTTTTATCACTTTGGTGGATTGATAAAGAGTGAGTTCAAATTAATTCATTAACCCCTAAATATTTCATAATGTGCAAGCTATATTTAAGACAACATTAATGCTAAAGCAATGTGACTATTATATGGAGTCTTTAAAACTAAGGACACAATTAGAAATCCTACATTCAACTTTCTACCTATGTAATCGTAAGCAAGTTACTTTAAATATAAGGCTTAGAGTCCTCATTTGCAGAATAAGAATAATATCTAGAATATAAGGTTGTGGTAACATTAAATGTGATAACGTGTATAAACCACCTATCACAGTGCTTGCTACATATAGGATGATCAAGATTTGACTTTCTTCAGCTGCTTTTTCAACCATTTTTCTCAGATGTTACCAACACTTTAACTATCAACTGTCTTTTACTGCCAATACCACCAAATCCTTTTCTAGCAACATACAGTTTATTTTTGAAATAACTTTCTAACAACACTCTTATATATACAATTTCTCTTGAAAAATATCAATATTGCTAAACTTTTCTAAGTCTGATAGCATTAAAAGTGAGCTTATATCAAAATGTAAATTGCTAATTTGTTAGATTTTAAATTTTTCTAGAACTTCTCCAATGTGTTAATGTGTATAGAATGCCAAATAAGGTAAAATTTTTGTGACATTTAGATTTTAGTCATTTTCTGTTTTAATTTTTAATGCTAACTACTAAATACATTTTCTTCCTTTATCTCATGTGATTTTCAAAACCTCTTCCATTCATTCAGATACAATGAAATGACAAGTAAACTATGATAAAATATTCAGAGTGCATATACAAGTTCACAAGCAAGAAAGAGAAATCCCTGGACACAGAAATGAAGAAGGAGCTCAAATATGGAGTACTTAACAGTTGTAAAATTGAAACAGCATAGGCAGGTATTAAATTCGTTTCTAAAGACAGAGACTTTTACAACAATACCATTCTAGTTGTGAGGTGAAAATGAACTCCCTGGAAACATTCATGAGTCCCCAAGAGCTGAGGAACTTGGACCTGCAGCAGGCTGACCTCCCTGGGCCATAGACAGGAAGAGTCACTTGGAATAATTTTAAAGTGTAGAATTGTGCTTTGTAGGATGAGTGATCTGAATTCACACCACTCATATTGTGTGGGAACTTGTAGCTGGAAAATTAGCAAAAATCTCATATCTTTCTGGATTGCAAGTAAATGTAAAATTTCACCATAGAGAGGCTCCACAAACATGTGTATACAGGACTGTCATAGATTAAAAAAACTTTCAGACTGTTTGTTCCCAGTTTAATTTTTAAAACACACATGAAAGGAAAAAAGCCATAGACAAAACTATACCATAAAAAATTGTAAATTTGAAAACCAAACGATAGAATATTATACCTGAGACAAAAGTAACTAAAAGAAAACTAGTGTAATATTATTTCTGTTAGAAAAAATAGATTATAAACAGAAAATATTATTATAAAAATGAAGGTTATTAGTTAATTAAAAAGGAAAAAATTCCAAGGAAAATATAAAAGTTCTGAATATTTATGTACTTAATAATACATTCTTAAAATCCACAAGTTCATCAACAGAATTACAAAGCAAGTCAATACATTTGCAATCTTCATTCAACTTTAAAAATAGAACTTTTGTAGAAGCTGGCACATAGACAAAGCATAGACATTAATACAAGAAACTTTTAAGACATACAATTAAAAACTAATATTTTGGTAATTCATGGAGTGTTAGAGATTTGTGAAGTATAGACTGACGTTTCTATTCTTGACTCAAATAACTATAGAAAGCCTTGTGTATGTGCTGATGAAAATACATATAAGCTGTTCATTAAATCATTGTTTAAACTTACAAAAAAAACTTAAAGAAATAATAAAATACAGTGGACTAATATAGTGAGAAGCGTACAGAATATAAAATGAATAAATTAGCTCTATTTTTGCTAACATGGCTGATTCTCAAAAATATAATAAGGTAAGATAAGCTTTAAAAAACATACGCTTAATTTGATTCCATTTAAAACATGCAAAGCTCAATATAGAAGGGGTGTTGTTCATAGCTGCAGATATATATATATATATATATATATATATATATACTCACAAAAGCATGAGCAGAGTGGGAACTCATCAACTTGAGCATATTGTTTCTGGAGAGGAATTTAGGAGAATGAGATACATTATGACTTGAAGCATATCATGGTAGTATTTATTATTTAAAAAAAATCTTAACCTAGTAGGGCAAATGTTAACATTTATTAAATCTGTATACTAAGTAGATGTCTGTTTTATTATTTTCCATACTTATCTCTAAGTTTGAAATATTTCAGAATTTTCCAAAAGAAAAAAATGAAAAGAAAAAGGGACTTCAGTGCACATTTGTCACATACCTTTTTTTGCTTTGCTTACTGCATCAACTGTGAATGTAGTTTTGAAACGTGCATTCACTCATTTATTGCTTTATTCAATGAGCACCAGCTCTGTTGCCAGGCACTGTACTCAATGCTGGTTTATAGAACAATAAGTGAATAACAAAGTGGGCCCCTTTCTCCATGGATCTCTCCAAGAGGGAAAGCAGATAAGTAATTTTTAAAGTCCAGGGACATGGGATGAGTGTTATAAGCGAAGCATAGTGTGGAATGACAGTGCATAACAGACAAAGGAATCTCCCACGGGAGGAGAAATTTTAGCTGGCACTTAAAGAATGAGAGAGATTTAGAAAGAAAATGGGAGGAAGGTTGATTGGGAGGCAAAGTAAGGTTAATTCTTCTAGCCATGCAAAATATCTAGCACCTTTGAGTACCTAAAAGTAGTTTATCATGGCTGAAGCATAACTCAGTTTGAGGAGAAAAATGAGATCAGATCAGATCAGATCAGCACTTTTAGACAAGTTGGAGAATCTTTTAGGAGTGATTGGAATCCACTGTGTAACTCCTAAAGGTGGGAGATATATAATATTATTAGGTTTTATTTTCTGAAAGAAAATAGTGTGGATAATTAATATGGAATAAGGATCTATTTGAGAAAGTTAGATGGGCTACTGTCCAGGGAAGAGATGTGGTAGTCTGTATCCAGAAACAAAGTGAGAAAGGAGAAACTAATTCCACAAATAATAAGAGATCAAAATCATAGGACTTTGTAATTCAGTGATGATGCGGTTATGGAGAGTGAGGCATTAGTACTGATGCCTACATGTATGGATTAGAAATGTGGGTGATTAATGGTGCCTCATATCAAGATCAAAAACACCACAAAGGAATAGTTTGATGAGAGTGATGTTGAGTAATAAATATTCTGAATTTCAGTTGCATATGAATCGTTGAAATGAAGCTATCTGATAGGAAGTCATAAAGATGAGTCTAACACTGAGGAGATAATCCTGGAGGGCTCATCTGTTAGATTATGGGAATCTTTACTTTGTTGATATTGGTATAGGCTGGTAATAGGTGAGGACATAGTCATGAAATACTGACTAATACCAATACTTAAGATGTTCAGGCAAAATTGGTTTTTATGAAATTCCAGGTAAGGAAGCCACACTTCATGGGGCTAATGAAAGTAGAAGGTATAGAAGAGTAGGCCATAATTCTGTTCGAAATTTATGAAATATGGAGAAAATCAGGGTAGTAATTGGAGTGTGCCTGAAAGAAAATAAGTTTTAGTGACTTGTATAGGTTTAAAAGCAGATGCAATAAAAATTCACTACTGGTTATTTTTCTTTCTTTCAAATACTTGCCAAAGGATCTCTGCAAGAACTGAGGCCTCTGTACAGTGTTCTTCCAACAGTTCCTTCTGTGGGAGAGGCTTTTTCTAATTCAATCTTAGTTGAAACTACCTCTTCAGAGAGACTTTTCCTAAATTTCAAACTTAATGTTTTCCTCTCCCACTGAAACTCTGCTCTCATTCTTCATATCCTATTGCATCATCATATTTCATTTTAATCAAGTTCATCACTACCTTTAACCTTCTTTAGTTATTTGATTGTTTACTTTCTTCATATTAGTAGTAAATTGGTAGTAGTAGTAGTAAGTTAAATGACCAACTTTTCAAATGCCACTTAATCTTTGCCTTCCTGAAAAAAAAACAAAATTATATAATTAAAATATATTGATAGATATTGCTTTATTCAGTTTATTAATATTTTTATAATGATACAAACAGATTATTGAGAAAGACTCTTCTCCACTTTCATATACAAGTTCTTTTCAGGTTTCAGTTGAAAGGTTTATAGGGATTCTATAAAAAGTTGGAAAGCACTTTTATATTCTCTGGAAGAATTTGACTAAGAATAATGTTATTTATTCTTTAAATATTTGAAAGCTATTATTGGTCAAACCATCCTGCATTTTCTTTGTAGAATAATCATAACTATGTAACAAATGTTTTTAATACATACAGAACAAATCGGATTTTCCAATTCTTCTTGTGTCAGTTTTGGTGAACTAGGTATATCTAGAAAGCTGTCCTTTACACAAATTGTAAATGTTATTCTTACAAGATTCTTCTAAATAAGAGGTTTGTTATCTTTTTCATGACTATAGGATAGGGCATTTTTCTGATATTGATTTCTTTCTGATTGCTCTTTGTTTCTGGTTGCTCTTCCTTCTTCCTTGTGTTTTTTTCTCAGTATTTCCAGGTGTTTTCAAATGTATTAGACTTCTCAAATACCAAACTTGCTTTGTACTGTTTTTCTTTATAACATTTCTATTCTTATATTTCATTATTCTTGAGTTTAACTTGCTAAAGGTTTACATTTCTGTAGAAATTACTTGGTTTGTTCACGTTTGCCCTCTTTTATGTTATGTACAGTTAGGGGTACCTATTTCACTTAGGGCGAAATTTTGCATTCCACATGTTTTTCAACATCATGTTTTCACCACTATTTGATTAAAAATATTTTCAAATTTCTATTAAAAATTTATAAATTAACAAAATAAGCAATGTTTAATCTTCAAATATTTGAATACTTTTGGTTATTTTTGTTATTGAATTCAAGCTTAATTCTTTATGTAGTCAGAGAACATATTTTGTATAATTGTCATCACCTAATATTTGTTTTAATGGTCACAGTTTTCCCTACCTTGAATAAAAGAATGCTGCAAAATGTGTTCTTTAATATAATTAATTTCCCCCCTACAGCACGAAATATTGAAGTATGAACAAAGTAGCAATATCTGTTTCATACATGCAATTAAATAACACTATCAGTCCACGTGCGGAAATGTGTTCTCTTTCCCCGTCCACAAGAGGGTGTAATTTTAAGGGCAAGAACTTCCCAGCTCCATTCACCACTCTCATCTCCCTCCATCCGGGAGATTTAACTGTCTCAGTTTTAAATGTTTGCAGGCAAGGGAAGAATAAAAAGTCAATCACTCCAGCGGAAGTTTTAAGGAACTCCTTTCTTTGGCCAGAGGTCTTGGAGAAGGTAGGGGCTCCTCCCAGGTGAAACGTCCCCTTCTTCCACACCCCTTTGGACTCCATGTTTGGATCCCCTTCCACGAGCACTCCCTTCCTGGAAGCCATCATTCTCTCTCCTGGATTTCCCCTCTGGAGTCCCCTTCCACACTCTCTCTTGGAAGCCTGTCTTCCCCTCCTAAACTCAATCTCTCTCTCTATTCCCTTCCACTGAGTATGGAAGCTGTTTTCCTCCCCTGGATTCCATCTGTCTGGATTCTCTCACTCAGTGTGAGAGTTAGCTGTTTCTTTCTCTCTCCTCCTGTTTCTCTTTCTCTACTTAAATAAATCACTTTCTACAAACACTTTTGAGTCTGGCATTTACTGCACACTGTGCAGTGGTCTTCTCTCCCATTCCTGGGGGGGGTGATAGACCAAGAACCTGGAGAAATGTCCTCTCAGGGGAACTGAGGGCTCCCCTGAACCCCAACATTACACAGGGCCTAGTAGATTAGTTATAATAAAACAACTAGACGTGCATAAAAATACAGCAAAGAACTCTGACTCTACATAACTGTTTCTTCCCAGTGACTGCTGTGAGAATGACTGTTCCTGGCAGCATTAAGTCCCAAATGTACTCATCTCCTTATTTGAATTATATGTCTAGCCCCAGGGCTAATTTCAACAAGACCTATACATTATTTGGTGTTATTTCCTGTTTTCTTTTAATTTGTTTTTCTTGTGTTTTCAGGGAAGAATTTCCACAGCATGTGTTAGTGAAGAGAATGAAGGTGGAGGGCTACATATCCAATCTCAGATAACTCACTCACAGGCCAATTGGCTAAATATCATTGACATTGGACTTAATAAAAAGAAAACAGGGATCTGCATTTAAATGCAGGAATGAACACGTAAGTAAAGCCATAAAATATACATCTTCCTAAATTGGTCCCAGTGAAAAATATGCTTAAGTTCCTCATGTTTTCCCCAGGATAAATATAGCTGGTGACAGATACAATAAAGTGACATGTCTGGGATTGGAACTTGGCTGCTACTGACAGGGATCCTTCACTTTTTAATTTCTATGTTAGATTTAGGGGTACTTATGCAGGATTCTGCATAGGTAAACTGCAAGTTACAGGTGTATAGTGGACAGATTATTTAGTCAACTGAGTAATAAGCATAGTACCTGGTAAGTGTGAGTTTTTCTTTTTCTTTTTTCTTTTCTTTTCATTTTTTTTTTTTGACTCTATTTTTAAAATAGGAAGCTTATGAGTTGAGCTTGTAGGGAAGCTCGTAGCCAATGGCTGAGCATGATGCTGATAATGGAGCCTAGTGGTTTCTACAAACTTGTGATTCCTCCTTTGGGCAATCTCTTTATTCTGGACAGCTGGTTCAAGTGAAGCTTTGCCAGAGCCACACTGCAGTCTGTGCCACTCTCTGCTCAACTCTCTTCTCCCACATTATGGACCGAATTGTCTCCTCGAAAGTTTGTATGATAAAGTCTTATTCCTGAGGACTTCAGAGAGTAACTGTATTTGGAGGTGAGGTCTTTGAAAAGGTAATTAAGCTCAGATAAGGCCTTTAGGGTGCAACCTAATCCAGTATGACTGTTGTCCTCATAGATAAAGAAGGAGACACCAACAGCAACTTTTTCTGTGAGAAAAGACCATGTGAGGACACAAGGAATAGGTGGCCATCTGCAGGCTAAGGCGAGAGGTCGCAGGAAAAACCAACTTTGTCAGCACCTTGATAGAGGATTTCTAGCTTCCATAACTGTGAGAAAATAAATTTCTGTCATTTAAGCTGAACTTTCCTTCCCCCTCCCCCCCATCTGCAAGTGTTTGCCTGCATTCCTTTGCTTAGGGCCTCTTGCTTCAACTTCCAAGCTAGCAGCACAGCATCTTAAAGTTTCCCCTGAACTCTAATTCTCCTACCTCTCCAATTTACTGTAAGGATGTCAAGATATGTAGGGATCGTTTCTGAAAAGTCCCTTTTGCCAAATAAATTAGCAAAGATTAGGTTTAGCACATGGACAGCTTTGGAGGATTGTCATTCTGTCTATTACATAGACATTACCTCCCAACCCCCCAGATTAACCATTTGCCCTCCTCACTCTCTTTCTGCAATAGGATTTTCACATCTTAAAAAATTGTCTCTTATTAAATGAAAAAATATATGTTCCATAGAATAATATGTAAATATATTTTTTCTAGGTAAAATATTCTGAAAATAATAGGAACTATTGAAGTCGACACTGATGTAGCTTTAAACATTTGCATAATAAATAATATCAGAATTTCTATGATAAAATCTGTAAAAATATTGATTTAATATGTACAAATTACATATTAAATCAACTTTCTTAAGAAATAGGAGTTTATTAATTAAGCATATACTTTCCTTGTTTTTAAACTTACAGCAGCTCAAAGGGTTCACTGCAAAATGAAATCATGTTGTCAAACAATAAAATAAATGAAAAATCTTGATTTATCTAGAGAACAAATGATTTTTTTAAATTACTGTCACATGAGGTCTAGACTTTCTTCCCTTTCTTTCCGTTTCCTGCACATATTTTAATTCACCGTAAATCTGTCATTTCTCACATTCTCACTGAACTTTTACCTAGACTACCCAGAAGGTTTTGACATCTCATAAGCCACAGTGCAGGCCACAGAGAAATGGCTGCTACTTCAAGATGCTGGCAGGGGAATAGCATTAAATATTCTAACCACGATATCCATCTAGAAGGAGTTTGCTCTCTCTAGCAGCTTATAAATACAAGCACATTTTATTTTATTAGTAAGCATTTATTTGAATGCTATTAGTCATATCACATCTAGAAAACAAAGAGTTAGCACTGATTTTTTTCTAAAATTAACTTCATATTAGAGTGAGAAATTTGTTCACCACAAATACCTCTCAGGTATTAACAGTCAGAGTCATAGGACAATTGGAAGTCTATTAAATTTATACTGCCTTATTTTATTTTTTATTTTAATAAAAAAATCTTACTAATAAAAGTCTGGGACACATTTAGAACTGGACAGGAGGCTAGGTCAAGAGAAACCTGGCCTTCCCGACTTAATACCCTTCTTATGCTCCTATGTCTTCTCTTGGTTGATGCCTCTCTCTTGTCATTTTCAGAGACTACATCCCCACCGTGGTATAACATTTGTTCCAGCAGTTCTGCCAAGATTCCATCTCTTTATGAATAACTTATGTCTCACAGGATCAAGAGACAATAAGTTGACCATCTATGCCTTATTTAAATTAGTACCTTCTGTTAAATATGTAAAAGTCTTTCATCCTTCTAGCCTATGAATGATTTTCCTTCTAGTGATCAGTTCTATCTTACTAGTGTATCTACAGTAGAGGGAGAGATGAACAGGTATATTCCTTATGTTATTTTACAGTCAAGCCTCTTAAATGGAAAATTATTAATTTCTACGCAACTTGACATTACTTGAATGAATTGTGCATATCAATATATAAAAAAAGTATGTCCTAATCATACATAACTTTTCCTGTGGAAAATTCTCTTTTACAAAATAATGTGTAATAATTTTACGTATTATGCAAATATCTGGCTGCTATTTTATTTATTGTTCAACAGAAGTAATTCAGATTGCTTCTGTGGATACATACAGGACATTCAAATATTACCTTATCATAAATGCTTTCTTTGTATCTTTGGGTATTATATAATAGCATCAAGTATTGAGCTGGGTGTGGTGGCTCATGCCTGTAATCTCAGCACTTTGGAGGCCGAGGTGGGTGAATTACTTGAGGTCAGGAGTTTGGGACTAGCCTGGCCAACATGGCAAAAAACAGTCTCTACTAAATATACATAAATTAGCTGGTTGTGGTTGCACATGTCTGTAATCCCAGCTACTTGGGAGGCTGAGACACAAGAATCACTTGTACCTGGGAGGTAGAAGTTACAGTGAGATGAGATCACCCCACTGCACTACAGCTTGGATGACAGACTGAGACACTGTCTCAAAAAAAATAAACAAAAAATCAAAAATTCGTTCTTAGATATTGAAAGTGCCTAAGACAGATCCAGTTTCTCAGAGTTCTTCTCTCTTTGGACAAATTTCAGTTCAAAATGTTAAATAAATAACAGATTATCAGAAACATTGCACTCTAATTTTTTATACTAATTTAACAAAAGTAAACTATGTTATGTATTTTTTTCATATAACTCATTCACATATTTTTAGAATATTTTTAAGAGCCTTTGGACATATATATATATATATATATGTGTGTGTGTGTGTGTGTGTGTGTATGTAAAAATGTATATATGTGTAAAATATGTATACCTATTTTAGATATGAACAAACTGCAATTCAGAGACCTTACCAAATTTCCTTTGACCAGTAGCTCCAGGTGAAAGACTAGAAACAAATTTAGAATTGCAAAGCTCATAGCCTTGTGATTTTTGCTGTGTCACAGTAAGGCAATAACACATTAGAGTGTCTCATTAAGCTTCATGTAGGCATAATGGGCTGAAAACTTCTAAATGTTTGTTAAGAAATAACAGTGGAAAAAGCAGTAATTGAAAACTCTTCTTATCTTTGACAAGGAATTGATATCACTAGCTTAGAGGGGCAAAAATTAATGGCCTACCTAATGGTTAAGAAGCCTCTTTATCTGTGTGGCTCTTCTTAGAACATGCAGACATAAAGGATAAAAACAGAAACAAAAGTAACAAAAACAACAACAACAAAAAAATAAAACCACTACTTTATTGTAAATCATGGCATCATCTCCTAAAAGTCATTGAAAAATTAGGCCGCAGTTTCTTGGAGATAAGGTTAGAATTGTAGGAGACAGAATCATCATGAAGCTAATTTAGAAATGTCTTGCTTTTCTGGAATATTTTACTAAGAAATGACAGCGAATATGCCAAGATTTATCAAACCCATCAACCTCTACCCCCATCTGACCAGTGAAGGAACAAGTGATATTGCTAAAATAAACCTGCAATTTTATCTAGTAAATTGAATTTATTTATAGGGGACACAGATGGTGTTTTTATCTCATTTTCCCATTGAATAGTATGACATTAAAAATGAAAGAGTGTATGAAAAAAATGAAGCATTGGCTAGGTAGATGGTGTTGAAGAACTGAATTTGGTTTGAGAGACTTGGCAGGAATTGGGCACTTCTCACATGGCCCAGGACGAATAGATCTGGCAGGACTTGGTGATCTGATTAAAAGCATTTTCAGCTAAAATGTGGAAAGAAGGGAGAAAGTGTAATACTTGAAATGAAGATATTCCAAGGTTAAGAATCAGAAGTGTGTACATTTTGCCTGTTAAATTGTCAAAAAATTATTCACTAAAGGTTTTGAAATAACTATGATTTTGGATGCTTCTAAAAAATATGAAGTGTAAGAGTCACAAGTAATATATAAAACTATCTCTATCAGTTGAGTGTGATTTAACTAATATATGTACCAGATGATATCAGGTTAGTATTAAGTAAATACATATGTTGAGCTATATACATAGATGTTTAAGTTCCAATATTTTAAAATGTGCCATTTTAGTATCAAAGGAATTTCATTAATATTGCATCTATTTATTAATGTAATTTATATCACCTTACATTTTTTATCTCAGTCTAATTTTCCTAAATATTCTGGGCAGGATTTTTTAACTTCTGCTATTTATCCTTTATGTAAATCTGGATATATTTTTATCTTCCCAGAGAAGGACGTTTATAACAGAATTTTAACTCCAACTTTACTGAGGGAGCTTGAGAAAGTTTCTTTTATTTTTAACTTTTAAGACTCAGTGTCTTTATCTGTCCAACAGGAATGAATACTCTATTTCATTATTGTTGTCATGAGGATGAAGCAGAAATAATTTTGTAACAAAGCACTTAACATAGTTTGGAGGGTAGAAAGCACAGATCCTCTACAACTGCTTCGTCTTCTTACCCCAAATTAGGCTCATCAAGAAGTCTGGGAGTTATTCTTGACTATACCTTCTTACTCATCAAATATATTTTTAATTGCTGCATAATAGGTATTCTCAGTTTTGAATACATTCAAATAATTTGTAAAGATCAAATTAGTGTCCTTAGGATGTCATCACCTCAAATATCTATTTTTGTATTGCCGTTGTTGAGACAGGATCTTGCTCCATCGCCCAGGCTGGAGTGCATTGGTGTGATCTTGGCTCATTGCAACCGCTGCCTCCCATACTCAAGCAACACTCCCACCCTCCCAACTCAGCCTCCCAAATAGGTGGGACTGCAGGCATGCACCACTACACTTGGTTATTTATTTTTATTTTATTTTTTTTTTGAGACGGAGTTTCGCTCTTGCTACCCAGGCTGGAGTGCAATGGCGAGATCTCGGCTCACCGCAACCTCCGCCTCCTGGGTTCAGGCAATTCTCCTGCCTCAGCCTCCTGAGTAGCTGGGATTACAGACACACGCCACCATGCCCAGCTAATTTTTTGTAGTTTTAGTAGAGACGGGGTTTCACCATGTTGACCAGGATGGTCTCGATCTCTTGACCTCGTGATCCACCCTCCTCGGCCTCCCAAAGTGCTGGGATTACAGGTGTAAACCAACTTGCCCTGTCTTTTCTTTATGTTAGAAATATTTCAATTCTTCTCTTCTAGCTCCTTATATATTCTGGTTATTAATCCCATGTCAAAGGGGGGTGGTTTGTATAGATTTTCTCCCATTTTGTGCATTGTCTCTATACATTGTTGATTGTTTGCTGTGTAGAAGCTTTTTAGCTTGATGTAATTTTATTTGTTTATTTTTGCTTTAGTTGCCTGTGCTTTTGAGGTCTTACACAGAAATATTTGCCCAGACCAGTTCTGTGGAACATTTCCCAATGTTTTCTTCTAGTAGTTTTATAGTAACGGGTCTTATATTTAAATCCTTCCTCTATTTTTATTCGATTTTTGTGTATGGTGAAAGGGAGTCTAATTCATTCTTTTGCATATGGATATCCAGTTTTCCCAACATCATTTATTGAAGAGACTGCCCTTTCCCCAGTGTATGTTCTTGACACCTTTGTTGAAGATGAGTTGGCTGTAAATGCTTGGATTTATATCTGGGTTCCCTATTCTGTCCCATTAGTTTATGAGACTGTTTTGTGCCACTTTCATGCTCACTTGGTTACTACAGCTTTGTCATAAATGTTGAAGGCAGTTAGTGTGATGCTTCCAGCTTTGTTCTTTTTGCTCAGGCCATTCAGGGTCTTTATGTTTCAATATAAATTTTAAGATATTTTTCTATTTCTTTGCAGAATGTCATTGATATTTTAATAGGAGCTGCATTGAATATATTAATTGGTTTTTATAGTATTATTATTTGTTAACAATATTAGTTCTCATAATTTTTTAACAATATTAGTTCTCATTCATTTGGGGACTTTTCAATTGCATTTATCAGTGTTTTATGGTTTCTTTGTATAGACTTTTCACTTCCTTGGTTAAATTGATTATTAGATAGTTTACATTATTTGTACCAATTGTAAATGGGATTATTTTCTGATTTATTTTTAAGATGATTCGCTGTTAGTATGTATAAATGCTACTGATTGGTTGTTAATTTTGTATCTTGCAACATAATTGAATTCATTCAATATGAATGAACTCTTTTCTAAGAGTTTTTTGGTGGAGTCTAAATTTTTCAAAGAATAAGATTATGCCATTTTTTAGCAAGGGTAAATTAATTGACTTTTTTTCCTTCCAATTTGTATGCCGTTTAATTTTTTTCTCAATTTGGATATCCTTTATTTATTTTTCTTGCCTAGCTGCTCTGACCAGGACTTTTAGTACTATGTTAAATAATGTGATGAAAGTGGACATTCTTTTCTTGTTCACGATCCTAGACAAAAGGTCTTCAATTTTCCTCATTAATTACAATGTTAGCTGCGTTTTTTTCATATGTGGCATTAATTATTTTGGACTATGTTTTTCTATACCTAGTTTGATGAGCATTTTTGTTATAAAGAAATGTTTTATTTCATTGGATGCTTTTTTCTGCATCAATTTAGATGCTTACAATAGCATTTTACTTGGTTCTGTAAATGTAATGTATATTTTTATTGATAAGCATATATTGAACCCTCCATGCATTAGTGAGATAAATCCCACTTGATCATGTGAATGATCTTTTTAATGCGTAGTTGAATTCAATTAGCTAGTGTTTTATTGAGGACTTTTCTATTTATGTTCCTTAGTGATATTGAACTGTACTTTTCTTCTTTGTTTGCTTGTTTAGGTTTGGTATCAGGATAATGCTAACCTCATAGAATACGTTTGAATGTTGTCCTTCTTTATGAATGTTTTAGTAGAATTCGAGTAGAATTGGTATTAATTCTACTTTAAATGTTCAGTGGAATTCAGCAGTGAAGTTTTCAGGCTCTAGACTTTTATTTGATGAGAGACTTTTTATTACTGTTTCAATCTTGTTACTCATTATTGGTATATTGAGGTTTGCTATTTCTTCATCATTCAGTCTTAGTAGGTTATAAGGAGTTTTATTTTAGATTTTCTAATTTGTTGACATATAGATATTTATAATAGTCTCTAATAATTATTTTCATCTCTGTGGTCTAACTTGTATCTTTTTTTTGTTTCTGATTTTATTTATTTGAATATTCTTTTTTTAGTTAGTCTGGTTGAAAATTTGTCGATTTTATCTTTTAGAAAAGCAAGTTTTTGTTTTGTTAGACTTGTTTTATTTTGTCTGAATTTCATTTGTTTCTGCTCTGATCTGTATTATTTATTTCCTTCTACAAATCATGGGTTTGATGTGTTCTTGCTTTTCTGGTTACTTGAGATGCCTCATTAGGCTGTTTTTATAAAGTTTTTCTACTTTTTTGATGTAGGCATTTATTGCTTTAAACTTTCTTCTTAATACTAGTTTTTCTGTATGTCACAGATTTTGGTAAGTTGTATTTTCATATTTATTTGCTTCAATAACTTTTAAAAAATTTTAATTCATCTCTTTATTAACCTATTGCTTCTTCAGGAGCATGTTGTTTATTTACCATGTGTTTATAAAATTTCTGATCTTCCTCTTGTTATTATTTCTAGTTTTAGTCCATTGTGGCCGAAGGAGATAGTTTTTGTATATTTTCTACTTTTTGAATTTATTTAGACTTGCTTTGTAGCCTAAGATATGGTCTATTCTAGAGAATGTTTCATGTGCTGACGAATAGAATGTGTATTCTGTAGGAATTAAGTGACATATTCTCTGAATGCCAGTTAGGCCTATTTGGTCTAGAGTGTAGTTTCACTCCAGTGTTCTTTACTGATTCACTGACTAACTGATCTGTCCACTGCTGAGAGAAAGGTGTTAAAGTCCTTTACTATTATTGAATTGCAGTCTCTATCTTCCTTTAGATCTATTTATGTTTACTTTATATACTTGGGAGCTTCAGTGTTGGTTGCATAAATATATGTAATTTTTATATCTTCTTGCTAAATTGGCCCCTTTATCATTATATGATTACCTTCTTGAATCTTTTAGGGTGTTTGAATTGTAGCCTATTTAATCTAATAAAAGTATAATTCCTCTTTTTTTTTTTAAATTCCTATTGCAGGGAATATCTGTTTTCCACCTCTTCGCTTTCATTTGTGGGTGTCTTTATTTAGGCAGCAAGGAGTTGAATCTTATTTTGTTATCCATTCAGCAACTCTATGTCTTTCATTGGAACACTGAGTATATTTCTGTTTAGTGTTAATACTGATAAGTAAGGTCTTGCCTCTACCATTTTATTGCTTGGTTTATGGTTGTTTTGTAACTCCTTTCTTCCTTCAATCTTCCTGTTCTTCAATTTTTTCCTGTTTGTTAAGTGATTTTTCTCTAGTAGTATGTTTTCTTGCATTGCTTTACAAAAAACAGACTTTAAATGTGTGCATCGTTCATTAAAATGAGGCTTATAAAAATATCTTATGATATAACAAATTATTTTTAAAAGTAGAGACTCTATTCTTGGATTGTACATTGTTGCCATGAGGCTTACAAAAATATCTTATGATAACAAGTTATTTTAAAGAGGTGACAGCTTATATCCCAAAGAAAAGAATAGAAGCAAACAAATAGAAAAACAATTCTAAACTTTAATTATACTCCCCTCACATTTTGACTTCTAGTTGTCTCATTTTACATAGTTTTCTATGACCTATCCTCTAACAGGTTGCTGTAGCGATTATTGTTTTTAATAGATTTGTATTTTAGGCTTCATAGTACAGTGATGCATCAATTGTAATCCACAATTACAGTATTCAGGTATTCTAGGTTTGTCCATGTATTTAATTTTACCAGTGGGTTTATATCTTCATTTTTGGGTACATTACTGTTTTGTGGTTTGTTTGTGGAATTAAAAAATTCCTTCTAGCTTTACTTATAAAATGAGTCAGGTGGGGATGAATTTTCTCAGCTTTTGTTAGTTTGATAAGGAATTTTTCAATGCTTTATAGATGAAGGATTACTTTTCTGCATACAATATTTTTGGATGGAAGTTTTTCTTTTCTCAGCACTTTGAAAATGTCACTGTACTCCCTACTGGCCTGTGTGGTTTTTATTAAGAAGTATGTTGCCAGATAAATTGCAGCTTCTTCATATGTTACATGCTTCTTCTCTCTTGCTACTTTTTGTCCTTGATTTTTGAGAGTTTGATTATTATATACATTGGGATAGTCATATTTGGGTTTAATGTCTTTGGTGTTCTCTACCTGAATATTTTTTATCCTTTTTTCCTCTATCTAAATATTTTTTATCTTAATCGCTTTTTCAAACGTTTTCTGTTATTTCTTTGATAAACTTTCCTCCCTCTTGCTTTTGCTTCAGTCTTTGTTGAAAACCAGTAATTCTTAAATTTTGTCTTTTAAAGTAATTTTCTTTTTTTAAATTCTTAAACATTGTATTTAGTTTTCTATTGTTTAACATTTTCCATGTTATATGAGTATTAAAGCATTCCTCAAATAAAAGTGATTTTATAAAGATTATAAAATAGATTCCCTTGGCTTTCTCTTTCTCTGCCATTTTCCAACACAGCATTTTATGATTGCAAACTGGAGCATTTAGACAAAATATATTCAGATGGATAAATAAATGTTTCTGCTAAAACCTTTATATTTAGTCTTATAAGATTCCTTTGTATATATTCTGGTAAACTCTTGGAAGAGATCTGTACTTACTATCTCTGTATATGTAAGCCACCCCAAAATCTAGACTTTTTAGCCATTTTTGATCATCCTCTACATTGTGTCTTTTGTATGCTATGAATACTTGGACTCTTAATGTTTTTGAATTAGGTTTACCTCCCTGATTATTTCTTCATTAATTAGTTAAGTAAATCTAACACACATCTGCTTTATATCTATTCACATAAAATATAATTATGTGTTTAACTTTATATATATATATATGTATATATATATACACACACATTTTATTGCACTTTAGATTCTGGGATACATGTAAAGAACATACAGGATTGTTACATAGGTACATACATGGCAATGCGGTTTGCTGCCTCCATCCCCATCACCTGTATCTGGCATTACTCCCCATGTTATCCCTCCCCAACTCCCTACCCCCACTGTCCTTCCCCTAGTCCCCCCCACGACTGACCTCAGTGTGTGATGTTCCCCTCCCTGTGTCCATGTGTTCTCATTGTTCAACACCTGCCTATGAGTGAGAACATGCAGTGTTTGATTTTCTGTTCTTGTGTCATTGTAAACAGTGCTGCAATGAACATACGTATGCATATGTCTTTATAATAGAACGATTTATAATCCTTTGGCTATATACTCAGTAATGGGATTGCTGGATCAAATGGAATTTCTATTTCTAGGTCCTTGAGGAATTGCCATACTCTCCTCCACAATGGTTGAAGTAATTTACACGCCAACCGACAATGTAAAAGTGTTCCTATTTCTCCACATCCTCTCCAGCATCTGTTGTCTCCAGATTTTTTAATGATTGCCATTTTAACTGGCATGAGATGGTATCTCAATGTAGTTTTGATTTGCATTTCTCTAATGACCAGTGATGATCAGCATTTTTTCATATGTTTGCTGGCCTCATATATGTCTTCTTTTGAAAAGTGTCATTCATATCCTTTGCCCACTTTGAATGGGTTTGTTTCTTTTTCTTGTAAATCTATTTTAGTTCTTTGTAGTTTCTGGATATAAGTCCTTTGTCAGATGGGTAGATTGCAAAAATTTTTTCCCACTCTGTTGGTTGCCAGTTCACTCTAACGATTGTTTCTTTTGCTGTGCAGAAGCTCTGGAGTTTAATTAGATGCCGTTTGTCTATAGAGCCACAAAAAAATCATTCAAAAAAATCAATAAATCCAGGAGCTGTTTTTTTGAAAAGATCAACGAAATAGACCAGTAGCCAGATTAATAAAAAGGAAAAGAGAGAATAATCAAATATATGCAATAAAAAATGATAAGGGGAATATCACTACAGATTCCACAGAAATACAAACCGCCATCAGAGATTACGACAAACAACTCTATGCACATAAACCGGTAAGCCTGGAAGAAATGGATAAATTTCTGGACACTTGCACCGTCCCAAGCCTAAACCAGGAAGAAGTCGAAACACTGACAAGACCAATAACAAGGGCTGAAGTCACTGTTTCCAGTGTAGAAGCTGTAAGATAGGGGGAAATTTTCTACATGCTTGGTACTATGCAGAAGGAGGGGTGGGACATTATGGATGTGGAAGTCTGATTTTCTTACCATCTGCTAGAGATTTTTCACTTTTCTGTGGCCCCAATAACTGTCTCATCTTATATTTGAGTTTCGGAATATTGCTGGTGATAATCTGAGCACTGTACATTTGTTTTGGTTTTCTGTTGGAAGATGTGAGGGCAGCTTGCTTCTATGCCAACATTTTGGAACAAGACCCCCCATATCAAATATATTTATCCATTCACTAATCTGAAAACTAAATATCAGTGATATGAACCATCTCTTCATCTCCACTATCTGTGACTGAGCTTATGTCCCTGGTATCTATTACTTGAAAATTTATAATAGCCTTCAGCTTAGTCCACATGAAATTCAACCATAAAGCATATACAAGAGCCATGACTCCCTGACTTCAGCAATTCCTGAATTTTGTTTTGTTCCAATTTGCTGGTTGGTTTGTTTTTTAAACAATCAAATATTTATTTAAATTTCCGACAACACAATTAGTTGTCGTTGGAGAGCCAGTCATTTTACCTCTCTCAGTACAAGTATAAGAACAATACTGAAGAACTACTTGTTAGGTTATAGTTCAAGCTTGGAAAATGTAAGCATTTCATCCCATGTTCCACATGGATTGATTCAAGAATATGAACGGAACCCAAGTTTAGGTAATTACAGAATATTGTTGGACTTTGCATACATGACCAAGAAACAGATGAAGAAGCACATGATACTTTCTTCTTAACTTTGAGATATATAAGCCTGTATTTTCTACTACAGTTTTTGCACACCTCAATGAACAAAAATGTTATGTCTGAGAAGAATCAATCCACTCAGAAAAGCTGAGCTCAGAGATGGGTGGTCAGGACCAAGATCATTAGGACTTCCTAGTTACTGTATCCAAGCCTCCTTTATGCTTGTGGATTCCTTAAACATATTCTGTCATTCATTCCCCTATATTTCTGTGTACTATTTCTTATATCAGATATTAGATTTCTCACTTAATACACACACGTATGCATGCACACGCAGACATACAAAAATGAACTCCCATATTCACATGGAATCTTCAATAACATTTCTCTGCTTTGCTTCATTTCCATTTGCACTTGTCCCTTTATTAGCAAAGTGTTTAAGGATTTACTGTTGTTTTTGATTCTCAAATTGGTCTACTACTACTTTGAGGGTAGGAAATGGTATAGTATTTATATTTTGTCCTAAGAGCGTGAGTTTAAGGTAGGCATTTATTAAATTTTTTTGAACTGACATATAAATTATGTATTCATTGAAGGAAAATTTTATGAATGTATTTTGCATGTGCATTTTTACACAATGATAGAATTTTTAATGGAATGTGAGTGTTTCAGAAAACTGGGAAAAAGAAGGATATAATTATTCTTGCAAAATGGTTCATCTAAAGAAAAATGACAGCTAATATTAATGGAGCATTTGCTATGTAATATGCTCTATGTTACAAGTTTTCATTTAATTTTGAAAGTACTTATAGATATAATATTAAATATTATAAAATAGAAAAAAATTGAGTTTTGAAAAAGCAAATTAAATAGACATCACATTGTTCATTAAAAGCACAAGTAATGTTGTAACTCAGGCAGCATACTTCTAACATTTAGATATTGAACAATTACACTACAGCGTATGAGTTAAGTACATATTATTGAGTTTTAAGTAGTATATTTTTGAGACTGGTTTTTTATTTATTAATGAATTTGTCTTAATTACTAGGGTTAATGAAACACCATTTTAGAAAAATTTCTAGTTATGCTTTGTGCCAAATCAGTTATCACAACTCTTTTTGCTTAGAAGGCACTGTGACTGATAGTAGTGCCTATTGAACCACCCTACCACCAGACGTGTTTTGAACCTCCATTCAGCCTTTTTCTAGATAAATAAACATGTCTCTGTGTTAGTTTCTTCATCTGTTAAAATGGGTATCTGAGCAAAAATAATTTTGGAAGTCAATTAAATTAGGATTTTACATATATAAACTAAGTAAAATTAAAGGCATTCAGTAAAGTTTATTTTTTTGAGCAGTGAAAACAACACAAGTAATGGAATATTACAGTTTGAGGAGAAACTGATATATCTATCTTAAAGATATAATTAATTAGTAACATTCAAATGAATAATTATTGCCTTCAAAATTTCAGATTTTTATATATACTTAAAGGTGGTACATTGCTCCCTACATGGTCAAGGGTCCTAAGAAGGAAACTTACGAACTTATGCTTACCTATTAGCTTATTAGTGGCCAACAAATTACAACAAATTTTGGTCAGGAGCTTATCTGTTAGTTTCACCTTTTTCTGAAAGTAAAAAAAAAAAAAAAAAATGCATATTTGAAACATTAAAAAATAGAAAAAGCTCTTAGTTTCTTCGATGGGGAGAGATAGAAAGTAACACTGATGTGAGAATTGAAGGCAATAGTATAAAAACTTATAAAAGCGAAACACAAGTTTGCAGAAATTGGGAAATTTGTAGGAAATGAATTGAACATGAGATAAAATAGAAAACCATTCAAAGAATATCAAATGCACCAAATGTTTTTAAGAGAGGTAGAGATTGAAGTCTGATGTGCTTAGTGTTCTTTCAGCTGGAATTAAGGGACATATTGGATAGTTCTCAGGGGCATTGATTATTCCTTACTCACCTTTGAATCCTCAACACTTTACCATCTTCTTACACATAATTGAACTTCATAACTGTGTGACTGATGAAAGAGTAAGCCCAGTCATTGTGTAGAAAAGCAACAGAATTCAGTGGAACTAAACAATTGTTTTTCTATTACCCTGTCATTTATCAAAACAATCATAGTTTTAGGATAAGTCATGTTGACGATTTTAGAATTTCTCTTAAAACTTAAGCCTACCATATGCCAGGTTTGGTAACTGTTAAAAGATTCACTATTGATGTTAAGCACAGAAAAAAATAAATAACAATGGTTTAAAAGTTGCAGATTTAAAAAGTTGAACTGTTTACTTCCTCATCATTATTTTTAGCATTTTTAAATAAAAATAATATCTGTGTTTTAAATGTATCAAAATACACTCATTTATTATTCAATTCTATTTGTTTACACTATTTTTTCTTATACTTTATAATATTTTACTACTAGAGTAATTATAAACACAAACTGGTATTGTAGTATTTATCCTTTGTAATTTAAGCAGCTGAATATTTAGTAATTATGCATTTCAATGAAATTGAGCATGAATGTAAAGCCAAAAAGAAATATGAATAAATCTGCATTGTTAACTAAACCACTAGCAAAAGGCTCAGACCATACCAAATCATACTCTGTACAGTAAATTAACTCTAAGTCAGTAAAACTTTTTCAAATGGAAAGGATAATGATAAATTGTTTTAAGCATGTACTTGAGTGCACGGACTTCTAATAAAATATCCTGACCCAGTAATGTTTAAAAACCTGCTGATCTCAACTGAGCAGAAAGATTACCAAATTTAAAAATCTTTCATAAAGTGATTGAGTCTTGTTTCTGTTAGACTCATAGTAGAAAATCTTTACCAGCTTTCCCATGTAATAGAAGAATTATTTATTTTATATATTTACTCATAGAGCAAATCCAGTGAATCAAAAAGAATCAGAGTTAAAATAAAAACACCTAATTATAGAGAATTATTAATTTAGAAGGGAGATTTGTTTTCTGAACGTATATGACACAATAGTAAATTGAAGGTAATACATTACTTTTTGGATTTATGAAATGAAAAACAAAGGACGATATAAAATTTGGACAACCTTATATAATTAAGAACTAATTTAAAATTGCATTTGAATATTAGACTTAAAACTTTGCTTTATATTACATAAGAAGTGAAGGAATAAGATCAATTCTTCTCACCTTCATGGAGTCTAAATAAGTCCAAGCAAACATTAATATTTGAGGTGAGTTTGAAGGCGGCCTAGTCTTTTACAAACTGCATAGTACTAACCAGGAAAGTGATAGCGCTTACAGCACGACTAGTTTTTCAATAAACCGTAATAAAAGTCAGACAAAACTCTATCAGTGAGCCTTTATTCAACTTTCTTAATCTTTTGCGGGTTTTCTATTACAGTGCTATATCATCTAAAGCTGTAATTTTCATGTAGATTTATGCTAATTACCGGTCTTAATAGACTCAGCAATTAGGTTTAGTTGACTACTGATAATTAGAAAACTATAAAAGGTAGGCTCTTTAAAATATCTCTCAAGAGCTAGTAATCAAAGTAAATGAAGTTGAAGTGTTCAGGTTCAAATTGAATGGCAGGTTCTTTGTTTTCTTCAACTTCCTGCAAAACTGTCCTTCTCTTTTTCTTTTTTTTATAGAGAGAATACTTCAGACCTCCATCGTTTAGTTTCTGTGAAGATAGGTCAAACTGCCACAGATTGTTGGCTCCTTCCCTCAAAATCAATACTGAAGGAACTCAGGCAGCATCCAAAAACTTGACAAACCTCTGAGGAGATTAAAGACTTTTTGAAATTAATATCCATGTAGAAATTGAATTGCCACAGCCCAAAGAAGAGAAATTTCGGAATAAGTTATAACAGGGTAGATTGGAGAAAAACTTTTAAAAATGTTTGCCTTGCTTCTCCTGCACGCCCCTCTGGCAAGCATTGCTGGATTGTTCTGGGTGGTCTCAGTGTAGCACAAAACCGGTGCTTGGCTAGTAAGTTGAAGACAGGATTTAATCACCAGCGGGCCTGAGGTATTCACTGTCATTGCTCTGTATGTGAGGCTGCAGGGCTGTTCGGACACTTTTCGTGGAGGCAGCCTTCTTTCGTTAGTGCTTCTTTTCGGTGGTTTATAGGTTATACCAAGCCTAGGATATCATCCAAGTGATTCATGATGGCTTCCCTTCTTGTAAATATACTCAACAGAGGGAGGAGAAAAACTCGTCTACTTTGAGAACACATTAGAGATATTACATCGCTCAGAAGTTACCTCTCATCCCATTAGACAGAATTCAGTTCTATTGTGCACATGGCCACAAGTGGTTGCAAGAGAAGCAAGGAAATATAATGTGTGCACACACAAGGATGGGCATACCCACATATGTTTATATTATATATATATATATATATATATATATATATATATATAAAATTTATTTATTTCTGGGTGAGCATCTGACCTATAATAATTAAGGTCTTAATTACCAAAGAAAAGTTCAACATGTTTCCTGGGTTTCAACTAAAAGCTTCTTCCATAATCCAATCCATTCCCTTTCCAAGTAGTCCTGCACACTCATCTCATCTTTTTAAAGAATATAAACTCTCTCACTTTCTATATGAAACAATACAGATCCTACTTCATTTGTTGTACCTACCTTAAAGTTCAGAATCTTTGGGTCATGTGTGAACTTCTTCAGATTATCTCCTTGCAGTGTATCACATACACAATTGCATGTTAGCATAGGAAAGTTAGCAGAGTGAAATTTCATTTAGAAATGGAAGGAGTAAATATATCATGGCCACTGCTCAACAACACACTCCAGATCTCATGGAAGAGCAGAGACTTTATTGCCAAGAAGGAGACTATGTATCTTGATTTGTTCTCTTCTTGTACCTTTTCTTCCATGGCCACATGCTCTGCAGCATTGGAGAGCATGCATTTTTGGACTCTGCGAGAATTTCACAGCCTGGTTGTCGCTAAGACTAGTTTAGCAGCCTGAAATTGGAAAATGCTACAAATCAGGACTGAAAAATATGTTAATAGCACAGATTAAACTCAAAACTGTCTTAACTTTAATCATTATATTGTAAATAGCACAAAAGATTTGAAGAGATGTCTTTCCAGCATTTGAAAATTATAATACGTTTTAGCAAATTAATAACACACGTGTTCAATGAACAAGGGAACGTCTAACATATGGCTTTGTAATTTCATTTTTCTCTCACTTGTTAATGCAAAGAAAATATCAAAAATGTAATGTCAAAACTACCCTTGTTCATCTGGTGTATCCATAGACTGCCTATTGAAAAAAGTCAGAATATGCCACCTCAAAATATGCCACTCCGGCACACTAAGTATTTTGAGTCAAAGGCACTTGAAAAACAGCAGATGCAAGATAAACATTCTGACCTTCCTTCTGTTTTTTAAAAAAGCAGGAAATAAAATTCTAATAGCAATCATGTTTCCCTTATTCCAGGACTATATATTCTTATCATCGAGAATGAGAAGTTGAGGCTAGAAAAATCTGTAAAAACAAACTTTATTAAACTAATCCTTATGTTCCAAGTAACTTGCCCACCCGATTAACTACTGTAGCCCTAGCTCCTAACCTTGCTACATTTTCACAATTTGCTTTCTTTTGGTCTAATTCAGTTTACAAGTGTTCAATTCTGTGTCATTGGGTTTTAACTTCATTATGAAGTCTTGATTGAGCATAAAACTTGTATCAAATAAATTATATACGTTTTTTTCTATTGATCTGTCTTTTCTCAATGTAACTGTCATGTCCAACTGAAAAACTCTAGAAAGTAGAGGTAAAATTTTGTCCTACCTACACTAAAGATATGAGTATTTCACCAAAATCAATAACAGCATTCTATAAGAATCAATTGACAAATTGACTGCTTGAAATTATCAATAAAGTATAATTTATATTCTATTATTATTTGTAAGGTATTTGCTCCAATGCCTTAACATCAATAATGTTTATAATAAGTATATATATTTGTGTGTGGAGAGCTGGTTGTTATATTTATAATAAGTAAGTATGTTTTTATATGGAGAGCATACCAAAGGCTATCAGATGGATATATGAAGTTATACTTTCTGCATGTTTATGTATGAATTACACAAAATTAATAGTGTTGAAAAGAAGAACATATATAACATGATAGTATTTATATAAATATATACAAATATCTATAAGCATTATAAATATGTATATAATATATAAGGAGTATTTTTGTTAGAAATACATGTAGTCAGTAAATTGAAATGTATGTGTAAACATGATTAATGCAATTCATGATAGTTCTTATTCATATGATATTTGAGTAATAAGATCGAGGTAGGTACAAAACCTTCAAATATATTTTTTTTGAAATTTTATTTAAGATAAGCAATGGGTTCTTGTGGATATATTTCATTATTTCTTAGAATTTACTAAATGTCCAAAGTATTTCATGATTTTAAAAAACTAAGAAGAAACCTAGGTCCTTGGTAATATATTTGAGTTCTTGAAACAATTAAGCAAACAATATAATCTTACTGTTTCTTATATTAATGAAAAAAATACTATTGATTTAGAATGAGGAGAAAAAGAACTGAATAAAGGAGAAGGAGAAACAATTTATAATTAACACCTTGCCTTATTGTACTACTTTTGTTATAGTATATGAATCAATATTAATATACTACCAACTGAGGTTTACAGATTTCATTCAGGCTTACTTTTTGTGTTGTATATGGTATAGATTCTGAAAAATGGAAAATGCATGATCAATATATTTTAAATATGGAATTTAATCAAAATAGACAAAAATGTTAATGTGACTAAATTACACATTTATTTCTAGGTTTATGTGATATGATTTCTCTCCCTACTAGAATATTAGCCCCTGAGGAGTCCTTAGTCTATTTTGTTTACTATTATATTTGCAATGCCTAGAACAGTTTCTTGCATGGAGTAGATGCTCAGTAAATATGTGTTGAATATACAAATGTGAATTTGAAAAGATGCATTAAATATTTTTGAGGCAGAGTTCATATTTTCTATTACAAAACAAAATGAGGGACTGGGACAAACAATTTTAAACTATATTTGAAAATCTCAAAAGTGTTGGGATGATAAAGAGGGAAAGAGGTAAAGAAAGAAATCATGAAATGTAAAATTTTTTATTCCCCAAATAAAAGAGATATAGCATCTCATTAGCTACCATATCTAGTGAGGTGTTGGCAATTACGTCACATTTTCAACTGAAATATAAACATTATTCACCATTGGCATTCTTCATGTAAAACAAAATAAAAAGGAGGTCCCTTAAATAAATAATAGGAAACATAGTTCATGGGGTATAGAAAAATTAATTATTAGCACAGATAACATATATATTTAATCATAATTTGTTAGAGAGTTAAAGAAACCACTATAAAAGTTGAAAAAGTCATGAATATCCAGTATGTGTAAAAATATGATGAAACTGGTTTGATGATGTCTGTGTATCAAGGTTTTGGAAGAAAAGAAATGGTACTCCTCAATATTCTAAAATTGGATAATCTGAAGGGAATTCAAGGTGTGGGGCAGGCCATAAGAAAAAACAAGGGATAATACAGTGCCCATTTATAAAGAGAGGGGAAAAAAAGAGACAGGTAGAGTTGTGTGGAAGGATCACTTGGCAACAATTCTCTCTTTCATAAGATTAACAAAACCAATGCACAGAGATATGGCAGAATAGAAGAGAGTTGGGGCTCTAAATACCTCTAACTCTTTTCTCACTCTCTGTGTCTCCTGTCAGCATGTCTTTTTGTTAAAATCTCATCATAAAATGGAATGTAATCAATCCATTGACGTGGCCAATAAGGGTCCACCTCTCAGTCATAGAATAGAATGCAGAAATTAGAGAACAACATCAAGTATCGCTTTCAGTTCTGATACTTTATCTGTCAGAAAACATTCTTACTTTAGTTAACAATAAACTTTAGTATATTTCCAAATTGTTAGAAGAGACTAATTCAAATGTTTCTAGCATAAAGATAAATATTTAAGGTGGTGGATAAAAATTGAAGGTGGTGGATATCTCAATTACCCTGCTTTGATCTTTACATGCTATATGAATGTATAATAATATTACATGTATCTATTATGCATCAATTAAAATAAAATATTATTCTTCTTTGAGTGTACATTTTTATCCCCAAAACAGAAGATGCATAACATTTCATTAGTTACCATATCCTATGGGATGTTGGCAATTAGGTCACATTTTCAACTAAAATACAAATATTATTCGCCATTGGTGTCCTTCATGTAAAATAGTAAATAAAAAGGAGGAGCCATAAGTAAATAACCTAAAACATAGCTACTGCAGCTGAACATAAGGCTTGAATTTATATGCTTCTACCACACACCCTATGTTTTCTTTACCCTCTGCCATTACCTGGGATACACCTGATTCTCTGGCTACATGACCAAAATTGCTGTAACATATGAATCCTTGTTAGCATTGTCTTTATACAGTTTCATTACCTTTCAATTGACCAAAAATACTGGGTGAGAGACTGTAAGAAGAGAGTAGCTCATTTTCTGCTTAGAAATTTGGAAAAACCAGCTACCCAGTGTGTTGAACTTCAAACCATTATAGGTGGCATGGGGAACCTGTAATGGCCAGAGAGCTGTCTCAGATTCTAAAAGGATGATTTAATTGCCATATTCCATGATGGAAGCATTTCTGTGTACACAATAGAACCTTCAAACCTGTGGAAACTAGTGGCTTGTTTGATATAGTAGTAAAAAGGACCATGGTTATCTTAAATCCCTTGGTTTTTGGATCTATATTCTGGCTATGGAAGAGACAGCATCCTTTATTCGTTACTGATTACGTTACATACTGAATTATTTGGGAAAGCACTCCAATCTTATAGGAAGTTGTCTGCCAGCTGGCATTGAAGTTGAGCATCCTGTGGGTCGTAACGCAATTCTGTCAAACCAGCTGCTTTTGAATTATGGAGCACATGGTAAAATAATTCTATGGGTGTGATCCCTTGTCTGTACTCTCTTGGTCAAACAATCTGTCCCTCATCAGAGATGATGTTTAAATGGGAAATCAGGACAATAAATAAAACCTCATGGCAAAAGCCCTATGAGCAGGGCTTGAGATATCTTTGCTAGAAATGTCTTTTTCCCAAGGGGGAAAAAGTCATTGCTTATTTTATGACAGAAAATGTCTTATATTACAATGATAGCTACTTATTTTGAACAGACTCACAGGTAAATGGCCACATATTGGGAGAGGAAAGGTGTGCTAAATGCAGCTATTGCCACAGTGCAGGAGTCTGCTTCGAAAAGACCCAACTCCATTCGAGCTGATCTTTGCTAACTGGCTTAGGTCTGGAAAATGAGTATAAGTTGATTGAGGTTTCTGCCAACTAAACTCAATTAAGTATCACCTAATCAGAATATCCATATGTTATATTTTTAATGACCTCTTATTCAGTCAGTCATTGATATTACTATTGCCCAGAGCCAAATACTCATAAATCCACAGCTGGAATCAATCACAGTTAAATTTATTATTTTGCTATAGCAATATAATTGGAGGAGTCAAGAGATGCCTTTGTAAGGAGAGGATATTATAAGGTGTGAGCCAATAATTAAATGACATGGGACATGAGAGAGCACTCAAGGAAGCAGGGGTCTATTCCAGATTAGGCACTAGGAGGAAAGGAAGAGATTTGATGTGTGTGTGTGTGGGGGGGGGTATATGTATAAGTGTATGTATATACGTTTACACACATATTCATCTATCTGGTGTGTGTGTATGGGATGTGTGTATAAGTGTATGTATACATGTTTACACACATATTCATCTATCTACCTATCTATCAATTATCATGTATATCTCCAGTGAAAGGCAATTATTTGGGATTTGTCATTGCATAGTGGTACCCTTTTATTTGGCTATTTTCAGACGTCTCTTAACAATGAATATACAGTGTTTTTGTTTGGGTCTTGTTTCATCCTTGTTCCATTAAGTCTGTGAAGAGTCCTCATATACTGTTTATATTTTGTGAAATTGTTCATGTCTAGTAGGAAAGACTCCATGCTGTTTTTCTTCTGTTCTCTACTGGATCGTATAAGGGACATTTTTCTTCCTCCCTCAGCCACCCTTTTTTTTGGCTAACAGCATCTGATATCAGGCTACATTCAGGCCATAGGATTTTAATTTGTTGAGGACAGATTCGCATGGTTTTGAAGATTGTGTTGATGAAAAAGTTATTGTCTATAGTTCGAGAAGAGTGTGTCCCTCCGATTCCTTTTGTAGCATGTTGAATTGCTGAATGATCTAATATGACAATGGCTTCACATTATTATCACTACCCTAAATAGGAAACATTGGCCAGCCAAAATCCTTGCAGTTACAAAACTGAAAGGTTGATTTGTTCCTGTAATGAGCTATGAAGCTAGGGCCTAAACAACAAATCCCACTTATTAACAGGTGTTCTAACATCTAGCTAGGTTATTTTTTAGACTCAATTGTTCTTTTATTTTAGAGAAGTCACATATTTATATAAATTCAGGTGGAATTTTATATAGCACAAAGTCTTTTGTCTCCTTTTTTTTCTCCTTTTTTTTGTGATGGAGTCTCGCCTTGTTGTCAAGGGTGGAGTGCCATGGTATGATCTTGGCTCACTGCATCCTCCGCCTCCTGGGTTCGAGCAATTCTCTGCCTCAGCCTCCCAAGTAGCTGGGATTACAGGTTCCCACCATCACATCCAGTTAATTTTTGTATTTTTGGTAGAGGCGGAGTTTCACCACGTCGGCCAAGCTGGCCTCGAACTCCTGATCTCGTGATTCCCCCTCCTTGCCCTCCCAAAGTGCTGGGATTACAGGCGTGAGCTACCGAGATTGACCAAATTCTTTCTTTGTTAATGAAGAGGAATCAAGGGATATCTGCTGGTTTATGAAAACAGTTAATCAGTACAAACTAATTTTGAGAATCTCTAAAATATAAATACTGTAATTGATTTCATTTCCCAGGTTCCGAAACCAAATTTAAAAAAAAAAAAAAATCTTTTTCCAGTTTTATTATTGTATCATTGAAAACGTGGCTTATACATTATGTATGAAGAGGGAGTAAGTTACTCTTCCTGGGAGCTCTCTTGACTAGATATGCTTGCCTTACTTTTCAGTGTCTTTTTAAGAAAAATGTATGACAGTAGTTTTAGATCTATGAAAGCCTCTAACAATTGCCTGAAATATTACACACAGGACAGATGGGTATGCAATAAGCCAGGTAAGCCTAGTTTCCATATGAAATGTTGTACTCTAGTGGGCACAGAAAAGATTGAGGGTGTAAGTATTGTTTATTACTAGGAAAACAAGCCAATTACTAGTATCTGCAAATGCAGGCAAATTTTCTGAGTGAAAATAAATAGTAACTACAAGTTAAAAATCTCTTAAGAGAATAACTATAGCAAAAATGATAATTGCAGTATTTATTTTCACTGGTGAGCTGTTTCCTGTCGATAACTCTAGTATTACTTTAGTGAGAGTATTTTCCTGACCAAGAGTAGAGGAGAAAGCCAATTGTTACAAGATTAAAGGTTGAGGTTACTAATGAAAGGACAATTTATATATGAGAGGGTACCTGTGGAAGAAAATACAATATACCTTCGAAGTGGTGAAAGGGATAGCTAGTACATTTATGTCATTAGAATTACATGGCATATGACAAATTTGAGCTTTAATTAGATTTAGATTACAAACTATAATGTGAGAAAAATAAGAGTGTTGCCTTTCCTTAGGTGACAAAAGGACGTATGAAGTGAAGAACAGTATGGTGAAGGTACTCAACAACAGCTGAGAGAGACCAACTGGTCTCAGAGGAAAAAATATATTATAATATTATTATTCATTACTGCAACTGACCAATATATATTTTCATCATTTCCAAAAAATAAAATAATATAATTATTAACTCTGTCCTTTTAATGTTTACTTTCATATTTGTCTTTCTCCAAATTTCCTGGCAGTATTATATATGCAAATTTATGCAAAATGTAATCACTGTCTACATTTCTTTCCTGCACATTATTATTAAGTATAACTAATAATCATTTCATTTTGGAGGTAAGTTTTCAAAAAACTATCCTTTTAGGAACAAACATGCTATATATGTTACTGTTTTTAAGTGTTCTTTAATTAACAAAAGGACTCTCAAGTTTACTTTCCTCCAATAGGGTTTCAAGAATAGAAAACTTGATTAGGTTATATGAAAAACATGGGACCTCAGAAAAATTTGGTGTTTGGAATCTACAATGTTTAGCCAGTTTTAAATATCTGCAAAGCTGTTTTTTTGTAATTAATTAAGGAAAATTTGGGACAGACAATAATCTCTTTGGATTTCATACATTCTTAGAATATATCATATTCTAAATAACACATTTGTTTTTCCTGGCAGAATTTAAGTTTCTCTTTGAATATTTTTGCTGTTCCTTAGATAAAGTATTTAACAAAAAAAGTCTGTTAGAGAATGTTGTTTTGTAAATCACAATATGTCATTTATGTACTTTATTAAGTAAGAATCATAAGAGAATATTAAATTCTTAGGTGTTGGTTGCTGATGTATTAGAATACAAGGAAGTTTCTGTAAACCCTATTGGTATGTTAGTCCAGGGATATTGTTGATTTTCCCATGTGCAGACAAATATTGATTGTGTATCTATGTGAAAATAAGGAAGGAAGAACAAGTCTTCCAGTCAACCAAAAATGGGTGACCCTAAGAGCTACTGAGGACAGAATAGTATTTGAGTTAGTACCCATAAAAACTAAAGTATTACAAACTTGTTTATAGCTTATAAACTCAATAAACTTTTTTAGCAGTGGAAAACATGAGTGTTAAAAACTTAATTAGTTGAATTACAAGTCACTTTTTTATGAAATATTCTACAACAGGCTTCAGTCATTTTTGTTTGTTTGTTTTGGGTGCAATTGATATACTAATGATCCATGAATAAAATATTTCTCATGAATTTGTAGGAAGGGTCACGTGTGAAGAGCTTTTGACTTCACCGTCAAATTTTTATAGCTCCTATTAAGTTTTTTTGGGAGTGATATTACAAAGAAGGAACATATATTTGCTAAGGTCAAAAGTTCCAGTTAGGCTGGGCGTGGTGGCTCACGCCTGTAATCCCAGCACTTTGGGAGGCCGAGGCGGATGGATCACGAGGTCAAGAGATCAAGGCCATCCTGGTCAACATGGTGAAACCCCGTCTCTACTAAAACTACAAAAAATTAGCTGGGCATGGTGGCGCGTGCCTGTAATCCCAGCTACTCAGGAGGCTGAGGCAGGAGAATTGCCTGAACCCAGGAGGCGGAGGTTGCGGTGAGACGAGATCGCGCCATTGCACTCCAGCCTGGGTAACAAGAGCGAAACTCCGTCTCAAAAAAAAAAAAAAAGTTCCAGTTAGAGACTTTTTTAAGGGGAGAATTTAAGAGGAAATTTAAATCTAAATCACTTTAGATTTATTCTTTGAAGTAATCTTATGACTCATAGAAAGTGATACAAAGAATGATAGGATTATAGTCCTAATTTATGTCCAGTTGTGAGTCTTTAATCTTAGTTGTTTTAAGAAAATAATTGAACATTGGGCACACACTTTTGCTTGGAATGCATTCATATCCCTTCAGGAAAGGGTTTCTATTGCTTTTTAAAGATGCTACAATTAATTTTCCATGGTTAATTTTATTCATGATATTAGCAAGTATTCCTGTAGAAAGAATTTTGTTGTTTATATTGTTGTTTTCCCTTAAGGGAGGGGCATATCCATTAAGCCGCTTTATTTGTAAGGCACTACTTTCATTTTAAGCTATGTTTTTAAAAACATATTTTATTTTTAATGTCTCCTGATATTGTGCAGCCAAATGCTAGAATTCATGCAGTGAAACAGTCTGCCAGCCTATCTTTTGTTTACATACTAGAATTGCAATTTCTGGTTTGAAGCCATTGATAAAGTATTAGAAAAGGCCATGAAGACATCTGGATTACAGGCTATCTTAATGCTCGGGATTTTCTTTTTTGTTGCTTGCAAGAATGAATTAATGTCCAATTTAATTTTAGCAGGAAAAACATGCAGTTTTAAAAACTCGTTCTATCTAACATGCTCTGAGATATACTACTTCAGTAAAGTTTACTTTATTCCCTTCAAATGGTGTGGACGTGTTCCCTGCAAAGTTTATTTGTCAGAAAAATGATCCCCAATGCAACATTGTGGGAGGTGGGGACTAATGGCACAAAACAAAATGGTACCTGCACTATAAAGCAACTAGAAATAGGGGATTTAATATTTTTAAACCGTGAACACCATAAAGCACTCAGACAATTTTAGTAAAAAATGCTTATATACCTTTTAGATTGCCTATTTAAAAAACACTGAAAATAGATTAAAAATGTAAAGGCATGTAATATGCATACACTTCCCTTCTCCAGAGAATAATTATGTTAACAAGTTCCTCCATTAGCAATTTTACAGGCAATAATTTCTGGTTGTGATACAATTATACTAGAAGTCAATATTCTTTCGGCAATCAGAAAACATATTTCTATGAAAAATTGGAAACATTTTCTTAACTATTCTAGGAAAGAGCAGAAACGAATTATAAATTATGCTGTGGTAATTAGAAAATATGGAAGAGAAAATCAGTACTAAAATTTTAAATTATCTATAGAGTAATGAAATAAAATAACATTTCATTAGAAAATATTGATATGAAAGATAATGCTGTCTGTTTCTTGACAAAATACAAATACTTAAATGTCTTCAATAATTTCAATAACTTATCAGAACAATCACTAGTAAGAGTCAACAACCACACATTTAGCATTTTTTAGTAATATTTAATGAATTTGGAAAGAGTCAACAACAACAAATCTAACTCACTCAGCAAATGCTCCTAGAATGCCCACTACATGCCAGGCACTTTTCCAGGCCTTGAGAAGCAGTTTTGAATCAGCGAAACCTTTGATCTCTTATTTTCATTCCAGTGGAGAAAAGCAAGCAATCATGGAAATTAAATATAAAATAATGCAAGAATGTAGACTTGCAATTTTCTTTTAAAAAAGAGATGATCAGTGAATATCTCAAGTATATTTTCAGAAGAAAAATATATTGGGATAAAATCTTACTATTTGAAAAAAGCCATGCAACTATCTGGATAAATTATATTCCATCAATAAAATTGTTTTTAAAAATAACAAATATCAAAATAATTCATTAAAAAGACTTTTAAAGTCTTCATGTCCTTCCATTATAAGTTTAAATTATAAAATATATGGGAAGATAAAATACATCAGCATTAGGAAAAAGAGAAAATATAATCCCTCATAATGAAAATACTAAAATAATTATAAGAAGTTACATGATATTAACATTATGTGCATACCTATGACAATAAATTTAAAATAGGTGCGTGATTTCCTAGAACAGTATAAACAACCTATAGTGATACAATAAAAAACAGAATAGAAATCTAACAATAAACAGAAGATACTCTAAAGTTAGTGTTCCCAGTATTTTAAAAAGGCATAAAGATGAGACATTTAATGCTTGTTTTTCTAAACTCCAAAGTAAAAACTTATAAAACAAGTATTCTAAAGAAGTTATCTAAAATTGATTTGATATTGCCTCAATAAAAATTAAATATTTTATGAAGCTAAGGTAAATGTAAACACCATGAAACTGACATGGGAAAAAAATAAACAGATCAGTCAGGCAAATAAAGGCACTAGAAAGATGAGATGATACTATCGGTTTTTTTTTTCTCTTTTTTTTTTTTTTTTTTTTTTTTTTTTTTTTTTTTTTTTTTTTTTTTTTTTTTTTGTTTGTTTTTTGGCCAGATCTAGCAATATTTAAAATGTACATCATCCTTTGTACCTCTAGAAATTTATTTCACTTGTATCTTTCTCCAGTGGTATAAATACAAATTGTTCATTGCAGCATCCAAAAAGAGATAAAGATATAAGCATTTGCTACAAACACATATGAAAAGTTCATCTATATGAAGGTTCATGAAAAATATACAATTTAGATATAGAAATATTTATAAAACCTATTCTTAGTGAGTACAGATTACTCATAAAAATTATGGACATTAATTTCAATAGAAAAAAAAGTATGTGTATGTATAAATTAACTATTAAAGTGCATTAAATTTCTGAAAGATTACACAAAATTTAGAGCATATGTTAGTGGAGGCGAGGGGTAAAACAACTTTAAAGTTCCATCTTTAAATTTTTCTACAAGGTTTTAAAAACTTGTTAAATGAAAAATGATCACGTAACTGAAAAAGATAATTAAAAATAAAATCAAAAAGCTATAGGTTAATGCAAATAACTTAAATGACAAAAATGTTTCAGACCAGTTTACTCAATTTAATCTGGAAAAAAAAATATTCTCATGCAAATTCAGTCTTTAAAATCTCTTTTTTGGTAAAGGAAGCTGATCTATATGAAAGATAGTGGCATGAATCTTCCAGCTTAAGTTAAATTTGATAAGAAAGCTCATTACTGTCTAAATGAGCAACATGAGAAATTTAATGCTGGGCATGCCTCAGGAATAACTGTGTAGCATATGCCACCATTGCATATTAAAAGTCATTTGTGCAGTACCACATGAAAGTGTTACAAATCAATTATGATAATATTTGAGTTTCAGAGTTTATTGAAATATTTGGTTCTTATTTGTCTTTTGTATTTGCAACTGGTTTTATTTTTATTTGAAGTGAAAATACTATTAATGCAACAGTGGATTTTTAGAGGATATTTTTAATGGCTATGCAAGAGTGAGCATGTTAAAATTGATCATTATCAGATGAAACATCACACTTCACTAGCAGCAGTTTATTTTTTTAGACTGTTTTTGTTCCTGAGGCCATCAATATATAAAATTAGATCAAAATATTAAAAAAGCATCATAAAATGCCACTGGCAAATGGAAAGATAAGATTTGTTTAATGTATCACTAGTACTCATTTGTTAAGGCAATTTCCCGGACTCCCAAAGTATTTTAAATAATTTCGCATAACTAGCCTGTGGTTCCTACTTAATAACCATGTAATATAAAACAAAATTTAGTGTGCATGATAATAAAGGTATCGCTTTTCATTTCAAATTGAACTGCTTAATAATATAGAAATTTTTATTTAAATCACATTTGTATTTATCAAAAATTTTATTTTTTATGATTTAAAAACAAATTTGTTTAATAACAGATTATAAAGATTCAAGTCTATTTGCTATAACAACAAAATAAATCATAAACAAGATAATTGTGGAAGATACAAATTTTATTTTCCTTTCTTTCTTCTTTGACATGGACTAGAATAGGAACTCTATAATGGTAAGGGTGTATTCATGGCATACCCAGTCTCCTAACTTGGAGGTATACCTTTTCTAAAGTATTGCCCAGACCCACTAGATTAGTGATATCTTCAGTCAAAGACGAAGATGTATCGAGAAAAGGAAATGTATACTCTTTCTTATTAAAGTCACAAAGGATATTTTTTTTCTCAATTCCATTTACAGAGTGTGTTCACAGAGATTAGCGAGAGACAATATATAAAACAAACATTACCAAGACATGAAGCAGACTTTAAAACAATAACAGTGAAAAAGGACGAAGTAGATCATTACATAATGATAAAGGATCACTTCAACAAGAAGACTTAATTATTATAAATACATATGCAGCCACCATTGGAGCACCCATATCCATGAAACAAATGTTTCTAGACCTGTGGAAAAAAACTTAGCCACATAATAATAGTGGGGACTTCAACATCACATCTACAGTATTAGATCATTGAGGCATTCTGATTTTAAACTCAATACTTAACCAATTGCACCCAATAAACATCTACAGAATGCTTCGCCTATCAACCACAGAATATACAGTCTTCTCATCTGCACATGGAACATATTCCAAGATTAACCACATTCTCAGCCATAAAGCAAGTCTCAATAAATTCAAAAGTTAAAATAATACCGACCTTACTCTCATACTACAGTGGAATAAAGATAGAAATCAATACAGAGACACTCTCTCAAAACCATACAATTACATGAGAATTAACTTGCTCCTGAATGACTTTTGAGTATGAAACTAAATTAAGGCAGAAATAAGAAGATTATTTGAAATACATAAAAATGAATACACACAAACTAAAATTTTTGGGATTCAGCAAAAACAATATTAAGAGAAAGGTTTTAGTGCTAAACACCTACTTGAAAAAGCTAAAAATATCTCAAATTAATTATCTAAGATCACACATAAAGGAACTAGAAAAACAAAAGCAATCTACTCCAAAGCTAGCAGAAGAAAAGAAATAACTAAATCAGAATGAAACTGAATGCAATTGAGACCCAAAAACTCATTAAAAACAAAAACAAAAACAATGAAACCAAAAGCTGGTTTTTTTCGAAAGGATAAGCAAGATTGTTAAACCACTGCCAAGTTCACAGAGAAATAAAAAGAAGATTCAAATAAGTACAATGCAAAATGAGCAAGTTACATTACAACTGATCCTACAGAAACACATAGAAACACAAAAGATTCTCATAAAGATGTTTATGAACACCTCTGTGCCACAAACTGGAAAATTTGGAGGAAATGGACAAATTCCTAGAAACAATTTCCCAAGATTGAATCAGCAAGAAATTGAAACACTGAAGAGATCAACATGGAGTTCCAAACTTGTATCAGTAATGAAAAAAACTACCAAACAAAAAAGGTTCTGGACCAAATGGATTTGTAGCCAAATTCTACCAGATGCACAAAGAAGAGCTAGTACCAATTCTACTAAAGCTATTCCAAATAGCAAGTTAAAAGGCCTCTTCCTTAACTCATTCTATAGAGCAAGCATCACCCTCATACTAAAATCTTGGCAAAGACCCAATGAAAAAAGAAAACTACGGTGCAATATTATTGATGTACATAGATTCAAAAATCCTGAACAAAATGCTACCAAATTGAATTCAACAGCATATCAAAAGGTTAATTCTCCATGATCAAACACGCTTTATTCCTGAGATGCAAGATTGGTTCAACATATGTAAATCAATAGATGTGATTCACCACATAAACAGATTTTAAAAAAATCATGTGATCATCTCAATAGACATGGAATAACCTTTCAAAAAATTCAACACTCCTTCATGATATAAATCTTCAAGAAATGACGTTGAAAGAATATATTTGAAAATAATAAGAGCCGTCTGTGCCAAATTCACAGACATTTTACTAACTAGGTGAAAGTTGGAAGCATTCCCTTTGAGAATTGGTACAAGACAAAGAATGCCTATTCACACTAGTCCTATGTAACATAGTACTGTCCCTAGTACTGGATTTTCTAGCCAGAGCAATTAGGCAAGAGAAAGATGTAAAAGTATCAAAATAGGAAAAGAAGAAGTCAAACTATTTTGTTCATGGATGATATAAATATCTGCCTAGAAAATCTTAAAGACTCTGCCAAAAAACTCCCGGTTATGATTTAAAATGACTTCAGTAAAGTTTCAGGATACAAAATCAATGTATAAAAATCAATAGCATTTCTATACACTAATTATGTTCAAGGTGAGAACCAAATCAAGAATGCAATCCAATTTTCAACAGCAATAAAAAAATTAGAATACCATGGAATATATCTAACCAAGGAGGTAAAAGATCTCTATGAGGAGAATTACAAAACACTGCTAAAAGAAATCAGAGATGACACAAATTAAAAAAAAAATCAATTATCATGAATTAGAAGAATCAATAACATTAAAATGACTATATTGCTCAAAGTTATTCACAGATTAAATGGTATTCCTATCAAACTACCAATGTCATTTTTTCAACACAACTAGAAAAATCTATTCTAAAATTCATATGGAACTGAAAACAACCTGAAAAGCCAAAGCAACTCTAATCAAACATGAGCCAGAAGTATAACATTACATGATTTTAAACGATACTGTAAGGCTACAGTTAATTAGACAGCATGGTAATGGTACAAAAACACAAGTAGACCGATGGGATAGAATAGAGAATCCAGAAATAAAGCCACACACCTACAGCTTCTGATCTTTGACAAAGTCAATAAAAATAAGCAATGGATAAAGACTTTCTAGTCAATAAATGGTTCTTGGGCAACTGGCTGGCCATATGCAGAAGAATGAAACTGGACCCCTATCTTCAACATATACAGTAATTAAGATGGATTAGAGACAGAAATGTAAGAATTTTAGACAAAAATCTAGGAAACACCATTCTGAACATCAGCCCTGGCAAATAATTTATCACTAATTCCTCAAAACAAAGACAAAAATTGACAAATGTGACTGAATTAAATTAAAAAGCTTCTGCATATCAGAAGAAACTATTAACAGAATTAAAAGACAACCTACAGAATGGGAGAAAGTATTCACAACCTATGCTTTCAAAATGTCTAATATCCAGAATCTATAAAGAATGAACAATGGAACAAGCAAAAAACTCATAGTTGCATTAAAAATGGATAAAAGCTATGAACAGATACTTTTCAAAGGAAGAGATACAAGCAGGCAATAAACATATGAAAAATGCTCCTCATCACTAATCAGTGAAGAAATGCATATCAAAGCCACAAAGAGATACCAACTCATACCAGTCAGAATAGCTATTATAAAAAAGTCAGAACCGACAGATGTTGGCAAGAAGGCAGAGGAATGGGAATGCTTTTACATTGTTGATGAAAATGCAAATTACTTCAGCCACTGTGGAAAGCAGCTTGGAGATTTCTTGAAGAACTTATACTGCCATTCCACCCAACAATCCCATTACTGCATATATATCCAAAAGAAAACAAATCATTCTACCAAAAAGACACATGTATTCACATGTTTATTGCAGTACTATTCATAGCAGCAAAGATATGGAATCAATCTAGATGTCCTTCAGTAGTGGATTGCATAAAGACAATGTGATACATATACACTATGAAACACCACACATCCATAAAAAATGAATAAAATTATGTCCTTTGCAACATGGATAGAGCTGGAGGCCATTGTCATAAAGGGAATGATTGAGGAACAGAAAACCAAAAACTACATGTTCTCACTTATAAATTGGAGCTAAACATTGAGTACTCATGGACATAAAATGGCAGGGATAGAAACTAGGGACTATTGTAGTGAGAGGGAAGAGATGAAGGTTTGAAAAACGAACTCTTGGCCGTTATGCTCAGTACCTGGGTGATGGGATCATTTGTACCCCCTAACCTCAGCATTACACAATACAAAAAATGAAGACACACAAACTAAATTTTTTGGGATTCAGCAAAAACAATAATGTTTTCAGCAAAAACTTGCACATGCACTCCTGGCATCTAAAAGTTAAAATTTATTTTAACTAAATAAATAAAATAAAAAGGAATATAATTAACAAAGTAGACTATGCTGCTACATGATAAATTTCTATAATCCATAATTCCAGAAATTTGCAAACTTTTGTCTTCTCATTAATTATTCAACGAGTGCTAGTATTATTGCTATTTCAATAGCTGCTATTTCAGCTCGTGCTAGTGTTACTGCTATTTCAATTGGCTGCTTAAATACATCAAATAATTGTCAACTTCTAATGAACTCAGTTGCTATGTTGACAGATCGACCTGATCTGTAGTATCTCAAATTGGAACATAACTTTCTCTTGACTGTTTCCTAATCTCAGCATGTTGTTATTATCAACTAGCAGCCAAGATATCCCATCAAGATATAAAAAGAAAATTCTGTTAATTATACAGGCACAGTGTTTTGATACGTCACTGACCTTTTCAAAATTCTTTTTTTGTCAGTGTTTCATAAACCATTTCTGCAAAGACATAAAAAATAAACAGGAAAAGGTCATTGTTTTAGGCTATTTTTCATAAATGATTAAAGGAAAAAAAACTTATATCTACATTTTTACGATATTTTACAAATGATATTTTTCAGGTAAAGTTTCTTGATGATTTTGTATTATGTGCAAAACTATTTAATATATTCAGAATAACAATGGCTCAGTTCTAAAGCCCTTTGAATCAGCCAGTAGGATAACATAAAACTTTGATGGGCTTACATCTTAAAAGAAATCTGCCCTTTCTTTTTAATGTGAGAATATAGATTTTTTTTAATGCATTTTGCATTTTTCATTAATGATTTTGTAGATTGTAGATGATAATTTTCTTGGAAGTTTATAAAAAAGCTTTTTGTGCTAATTTTACAAATTAGCTAATAATAACATATATTAATATGTTTTATCTCTACATAAATATAAATATACATTTCAACCAGTCCCGGTGGCTCATGCCTGTAATCCCAGCACTTTGGGAGGCTGAGGTGGGAGGATTACAAGGTCAGAAGTTCGAGACCAATCTGGCCAACATAGCGAAACTCCACGTCTACTAAAAATACAAAACATTAGCCAGGCATGGTGGTGGGCGCGTGTAATCCTAGCTACTAGGAAGGCTGAGGCAGGAGAATCCCTTGAACCTGGCAGGTGGAGGTTGCAGGGACCTGAGATCCTGCCATTGCACTCCAACCTGGGTGACAGTGAGAGACCCCATCTCAAAAAGCACAAACAAAAAAGAAAAACATGTTTCTTCATAAAATCCTTGATTTGATAAATACTTATTGAATGTGAGGTAACAGGCAGTTTTCTTGGTCCTGGAGATATTGTACTGGGGAGAGGATGACAAAATTATGGCATATTAGAACTCATTCTAATGTTGAGGACCAAAAATATATATATATGTATGAATTTATTATTTGTTATAATTTTATTGCCATGTATTTATTGTGATCACCTCTATTTATCATATAATTTTTTCTTGGTTCATTTACATTTTTATATATTTAATGCATATATTTATTATTTTCCATATAGAAATTAAAGTATGTATAATTAATATATACATTAAAATATGTAAAAGTCCAAAGGAACTGAAAGAAGACATTTCAGACAAGAGTGAACAGCATGAACAAATACTCTGATGTGAAGGGGAACTTACTTGGAGAAATTGCATGGAGACAGACAGAACTGACAGAGTGAGGGTTTGGTAGCACAGTAGACGACTTCAGAGAAGTCATGGGGGTCAGATTACATAGGGCCTTGTAATTCATAGAAAGAACTTTGACTACTATTCTGATACTATCTGGTTTATAATTTTAACAGGATCGATCAAATGCTATATTGAAAATATAAGAAATGCAATCATGGATACAAACAATAGTAATAATAATTACACTAACAGAAGACAGTGATAAAACTGTGGTGTGGGCTAGAATTTGACAGATGGTCAAATTCTGGATGTTTTAGGAAGAGCCTAAAGGATTTAAATAAACATACGAGCAAAGTGCCGTGGCTTGCTATGAGGATATCTAGGAAAAGTATATTCCAAGCTGAGAGGATTCTAATTGTCAGTTCCTTGAGGTGGAAATATACCTGAAGTGAAGGAACAGCAAGGAAGACACTGTGGCTGGAAAAGAGTGAATGTCTTAATGACAGGTCACTTAGGAGGAGATGACTGCAGGAAACAGGAGCCAGGTTAGACAGGGCAGGGTCTGAGGTGGGAGAGAAAGAGAGAAGTTAAGGATAATAACAAGGTTTAGGAATGTGAGTAATAGGACGAATTTAGTTGGAAGAAATTGAAATTAGTAAGGCTGGAAGTGGTGTTGTTTTGGGGGAGAATATAAGCTTAGTTTGTATGTGCTAAGTTTAAAATGTGGAGGTGTCAAGTATGCAGTTGGATATTCTTGTCTAGAGATTTCATAAAGGAGAATGGATCCGACAATACAGATATATGATTTATCAACATTTAGTCAAAATCATTCTGGGAGTAGGCTAGAAATACAAGTGGCTCCTGTAGTGAGCCCTGAGCTTTAAAAAAAAAAAAAAAAAGAGGAACCAGAAAAATAAACTGAATAAAACCTGATCTATTATGTGAAGCCAGTAACACTAGATTATTCCCCAATTCTATTGATTCCATATATCTTTAAGTGACAAGTTAGATATATTATGTATGTTGATATGCAGTTTTCTATCTTATTTCATAAGGCATTTTTAGGACTTAAAAAACTATTTGAATAATAGTTTAAGAATAAATTTGTTTTTGTATTTTCTGAAAAAATAAATGAGAAAGAAAAAAAAAAGAAGTTACCTATAGGTTTGGTAAGTAGGGAGGAAATGGGGAATGGTGCAGGACTTCTAAATGGAGACTTCTTTTCTGCAGTGCTTCTGAATTTGGAAAAAAATTAATTTATGATCCATTTGAAAATAAAACAAAAATTTTAGAACCATAAGTTTTTTCTTAATGTTAACAATAGCTGTTTTGTCAACACTTGTTTTCTAATTAGTTTTAGGTCTAAAAATAAAAATTACCAATTTAAAAGAAAGCTTGCATAAATTACTGACTACAAGTTGATTTGAAGTTTAAGTGATTTCTCACAGTTTTCTACACTATATATTCAACATCTTAAAATGTATACATTTGAAGATGTTTAAGCAACTTGCTTTCATTCTCTACCAAGAAAAATCCAGTTAAATTTTCCACTCATGTATTTTCTATTAGTTTTACTGTCTTTAAAGAGTAGTAGAAACACATTTTAAATGCTTGACCTTTTCTGCGTGAGGTGATTTTAGAGTTAACAGAGCTACCGTTTCTGTTTTGCATGCTTTCCACATTTATAAGCTTACTGCTAACTATTTTGTTGTTTAAATGAAAAACTGTGCTGACAATTAAATGGAGGTTCATGCATGCTTCAGTGCCACATCTTATTACCATCGACATGAGAAGAAGCAGAATGCTGAGATTACTGGTTTCAGCCTGCATCTGCATGGCCTTATTATACCTACCAAGGTGAAAATGTCAACTCTAAAGAATGTAATTATATAACTTAAACTGCAGTAGTGCAGTTTAAAAAGCAAGGTTAAATTCTGGCTTTACTGATCTTAAAACGAACCATAGTTTCTAGGTCTGGAAGTGCCTTTTGTTTATAAATTTGACCTCTTCCTCTTATTCCCTCTGCTGTTTTTCTTCAGTAAGATTTTCAACACAGGTGTTAATTCAATATAGATTTTCGGGCTTTTTTACTTCACGCTTTTTAAATACATACTATTTCCAACAATGAGAAGGCATGCAGCATACATATTATTGTATTGGACTCTTTCCATCTGAAAACGCCAAATGTAAAATACACTTTAAGATAATTTGAGGTAAAGCAACTCAAGTTAAATGTCAGTTTTAACTTGCAAATGCAAATTAGAGCCTATTTTAATAAATGTATTGTAAAAATTATTTCTAAAAACTAAATGTTTTTAGTTATCATTTAATTATCTATTGAAAACTCAATTATGTCAATAAGTCCTTTCACTTGAGATCTTTTTTAATGGTTTGAAAACTCTGAGAACTTAATTTTTAAAACCTATATGATTTTGGTACTGTTGATATAGGCTTAGGAATGATAACTTGCAGTTAAATATGCATTTAAGATATCCAAAATAATATTCCTAATTAATATGTAGTGGTAAACATCATGACTTTCAAGTATGTATCTTAATAAGCACATAATTCTAAATATAACATAAGATTCAGTGTATTCTCTTTGCATGACACCATGGAAAATACGGAGTTGCTCACTCCATTCAAATGTGACCAAAATGTTAGAGGCATTTAACTATATCACAAAGTCATGCAGATGAAGAACCCTTTAAATATTGTAAAACATGGCAAAGAATTCAAGGAAGAAAGAAGGAGCTTTTAGCAACAAGGGTCCATGAGTGGTTCTTAGATTTAATAACAGTCTCCAGTCATGCTGGATAAGTTTTCTGGTTATAGGAAATGAGAAGAATAAAGATATAAGATGTTAGAAATGGATGTTAGAGATTTGTTACACTTCTAGTCTGAGTGTAGGAAAGCATTTGCAAAAATATTTAACCAGAATGCACTTATAAAACAAAATATGTAGATAGTATACCTTCAAGATATAGAAGTTATTGGGAAAATGAATTTATGTAGACAGAACAATTATCATTTAACAGTTGTATAAATAATTGATTCATCTGTTTTTACCTTACCTTGCAATATAAAAATACATTTTAAAAGCTATTTTATATTAAAGGAAAAAAGAATAAAGTATTCAAATATACAATACGACCTTTTAATTTTAAATTTTATTTTTAAATGAGATATATATTTATGAAAAAGGTAAAGTATTTGTCTATATCAACAGAGTTTTGCACAATACACTCACATTCAATTGGAAATACCCTCTGCTTCATGGAGAATGTAATGCAGAGAGAGAGAAATAATAAATATTTAGCTTTTTTTTCCCCCAAAAAACAGAAATTTGAAGAGGAGCCATTTCTGAGCTAGTAGTTTGGGTAAAGTTTTGTTGAACAGAGCTTAGGGTGTTTCCTGGATATATCTATACCCATAGTTACATTTGGAGCTGTGCTTCTACCTATGTCTATATATCTCTAGTTCTATTTCTCTAGCTATATCATTTATACCACAGGATATGATGTATAATGGGATATCTACCAGCATAAAGAAGTTAGAGAAATTTGGAGAACAGAAAATGGAGACAGATGCTGTCTGATTTCCTCAAAAATGTGACAGTTGTACATTTATCTACATAAACCTGAGTTTCTGTATGTGTTGCTGGAGGTAGGTGGGTGTGGCGTGATCATGAAAAAGACAAAAATCCCAAGCTCCATTAGTTTATAAGGAACCTGCGTTAGTTTATATGGAACCTGCAAACAGAAAGGGCTTCTCAACATGTTGTTTCCTATTAAGCAGTGTGTTGAACAATTGGATCCTTGCTCTCAGATCCAGTTCTCAGTTGTAATGGCTTTTTGTTAGTAAATTTAAATGTGTAGCTCTGCCCCAGCCACCACCATAAATCCTACTTGACATCATCAACCAGATAGAAAAATAAGTTTCAGTAAATTAAAGAAGTTCATTTGCACTTCTAATTGAAATATACATGAGATCCTTTCAGCAAAGTCATTTATATTAATCATATAAGCTCTTAACATTTAGAAGAATACTGTCCAAAACAATATTTATTTTAACAACAGCATTGTTATTGCCAATGTTTACTCTTACTGTAGAAAATTTTCAGATTATATTCGATCTTATGTAATAAGTAGTCTTTGTGGGTATATGGTAGTCAAGAACCTCTCTTCCTTCCCTGAAAGAACTCAACACATAAAGGAGGGCGATCACCTTTCTATGTAAAATGCCCCTTTGGCCATGGAAAATCAATATCAGGATGAATATATCTGACTCAAGCTGGACAAGATTTTCTCCCCTATAAATTAAAAGTTTATAATTTAGCAAGACAGAGATGGGAGTTGATAGAATTGACAAATATTAATGGCAGCTAGAAGAAATGGACAGTTGTTTAATAAATATTTAGGATTTCACCATATCCAATGAGATGTGTACTCAGGTTATATTGTTGTTGAAAAGTAGATACACATTCTGAACTTTTGTGGTTTACAACATAATAGAAGTCAGGAAATACAAATAAGAACATACATAAGAATATAATTTCAGGTTGTGATAAACACATTGAAGGAAATTGTTAAAGAATAGTGATAGATTTTAAAAAGAGATATTCAAATTTTTATGTGGCGATGAGGTAGAACTCACTGAGGTAATTGCAATGTCCAGTTTGAGAAGAAATCTGCTATGTAAAGTCCTTTTTAGGGAGAGTGAGCAAAATATATAAGGTCTTAAGACAGAAGATATTTTGTGTATTAGATAAAACAAACAGGATGGCAGTACATTTAATTTAAAGGGGTAAGAAAGAAGATGGAATAAAATAAGTTGAAAATTTAATTGGGGATAGATCCCAACATATCTTATTGGCTGTAGTAAGGAAGATTACTTGAAAATATTGAAATAATTGGTCATTTTCATATAGTTTGAATGGAGTGATGATGGAACTGGCCAGATGGAATTCAGTTGTATAGTAACTGGAGATTTGAAAGCAGGGACAATATGTGCTGACAAATATTCCGATTCATTTGAAGAAGCTATTATAAAGCAACAGCTTACTAACCAGAAAGGAGCATTGAGGACAGGAGGGTTCTTTAGAATTTGAGATACTAGAGAATAGAGATAGACTATGGCTATTAGGATTCCCACAGCTCCTTTTATTTCTTCCATTTCTGTCTTTTGGTCATTTTGATTTAATGAGATATAAAGAGAAGACATTTGTTCTTGGGTCTTCCTAGAATCTCTTTGGAAACTACCCATGAACTAGAGCAGTCTAATTTAGCTCTGCCTAAAGTATTTTAAGCATTTAACAGGTTAGTCTGTCATTCTCGTAGGGCTGACTCCTTCCAGCATTTTCACAGGTGAACCTATAATCATAGTAGTACATAAGGGGTAGGCAAGAGACCAGGCTGTGTTTATTAAGATCCTTTCCAAAATTTTATGAAAGCATGGCAGCAAAAAGAAAAATCAAAGCAACCTGGAGTGAACATTTTTTCAAATATTCAGGTACTCCTGATTGTAGTGCTTCCAAAAATCAACAATTTCATCTTGAATATCTTTGTTCCTGCTTTGTTTATACACTAAAATGTGTGATTTTTCACTATTGAAGGGGCAGCTTATTCTCTGTGTTATTTCCTTGGGGGTACTGTAACAAATACCTTTATTGTCTCACAGTTCTTCAGGCTAGAAGTCTGAAATTGAGGTGTTGCACCATGCTCCCTCTGAAACTTCCCTTCCTCTTCTGGCTTCTCACAGCTTCAAGGTATTCCTTGGCTTGTGGCAACAAAACACCCATCTTCGCACGGCATTCTCTCTGCTTCTTTACATATTATTTTCTCTCTGCATGCTTGTCTCTGTCTCCATATTTGTCCTTTATGAGAACACCAGTCATTGGATTAGGGCTTAACCTAGTGGCCTCATTTTAAATTGATTACTTCCCCAAAAAACTTTATTTCCAAATAAGATTACATTTCGAATTACTGGAGATAAGGACTTCAACGTATCTTTTTGAGGGTACAGAATTCATTCAGTAATAGCCACTTATTCACATTAGCAAGGATATAGCTAATATAAATATCTCTGGTCTTATGCCTACTCTTATTTATTTTCAAAAAAAAAAAATAAGGAGAAATGAGATACCAGGCTGGTGAACCACAGGCTAGGCCTATGTTTCTTTCTGGATTACCTCTGTTTAAGAGCTATACATCTTATCAGTTCAGCAATCCTTCTGCCTCACTTCTTAGCCTTGGGCTAGAAGAAAGAAACTCTAAATCTCAACTTTCAAGAGAATGAGAATTTCCAGGGATGAGTAACAGACAGTGCTTATTACTTCCTCCTAAACCATTGCTTTCAAATACATTCATGCACTCCATAATCACATTTCCATCAACAATCGACCACCTATATGTCAGCAGTCCAATAGATTATAATATTTTATTGTACTTTTTCTATATTTACATATGTTTAGATGTACAAATACCACTTTGTCACAATTGCCCACAGTATTCGGCAGTAATATGCTGTACAGATTTGTAGTCTAGGAGCAATAAGGTTTACCATGTAGCCAAGTGTATAGTAGGCTATAACATCTAGATTTGTACAAGTACACGCTATATATGTTCTCTCAGTTATGAAATTGCCTTAAGGATGCGTCTCTCACATTTTATCTCTGTTGTTAAGTGATACATGACTGTAGATTTATGATTGTATTTTTTTTACTGTATTTGATTTGAGTATCTATTAATTAGAATCACATTTCTACATAGAAAAATGTTGATCTTGACTAGACCCTTTATAAACCAAGTATCAGTTTAGTTTATTCTGACATTTCCTTTGAAAATGCAATTCAAGGTCCAAATGTTTCTGTCATTCATTGGACACTGTCTTTCTGTTATTCACTGATTCACGAAAAATTAGCCTGCATACTATACAAGATCCATATGTAATACATTTTGTCAGTTATTATAAACGTACACTTTTAATTTATAAAACAACATATAATATATCAATATTTAACTTGATTTGTTTTATAGTTTATTATTTTTGTTTTTCTGTGCCATTAATAAAAACACAAAATGTGTTTATAATTGCTTACATGCACACATTACAATGTATTTTAGAAGAAAAATATTACTGACATTTATTTCTTTAAAACTGATATTAATATATCCTGGAACATATATTTGGTGAAATATGAGTTTTAAAAATTGTCTGTAATCCCAGAATTTTGGAAGGTTGAGGCAGGTGGATCACTCGAGGTCAGGAGTTTGAGCCCAGCCTGGCTGACATGGTGAAACCCAGTGTCTACTAAAACCACAGAAAGTTAGCTGGGTATGGTGGCATGTGGCTGTAATCATAGCTAATCAGGAGGCTGAGGCAGGAGAATCACTTGAACCCGGTAAGTGGAGGCTGCAGCAAGCCAAGATTGCATCACTGCACTCCAGCTTTAGTGACAGAATGAGACTCCATCTCAAAAAGAAAATAAAAAATAATTATCCTTTATTTCATATACAATTGCAAAAATTCAATGGCAACCTCTGTCATTGCAAAAAGGAAAATATAATAAAGATTTGCAAAACTGATATGTGTGTGGTGTGTGTGGATGTGTATATATAATTGAGAACACTTTAAAAACTCAAGGTAGAACCCTATATAAACCTGTAAATTGAGTTAGTTGAAGCAATGTATGAGATTCCTTGGTGTTGTTCCATTTAATAACATAGCCAAAGCCATATGTTGCTATTTAAATTTAAATTAATTAAAATTAAATAACATAAAAATTTAGTTCCTCTGTCACTTTAGTCACAAAAGAAGCTACATGTGGTTAGCATCTGCCAAATGAACAAAAATATAGGAGATTTTTATTAGCATAGAAAATTATATTGGATAGTGTTTCCTTAGCATCTCAATAGTTTATGGATATAATTGAATACTGGTTCTTTAGATGATTTCTGACAAATCTGTTACTCATAAATGTCCAAGTTATTTCAAGGTCTTTTTCTTATACTGCCTTAGAACACCACTCCGAATGCCAACACATCATATGACTTTAGTATGTGTAGGCATGTCATGAGGCATATTATATATTCAATCTAAGAAAATGAGGAACAGCAACCAGCATCTGATGAGGCCGTGGAGTTATGTAACATGTAGGGTTATGTGTAAAATTTCTCAGAGTATTATGAAATAATAAATTTTGCTTTTAGTTTATGTCCTAAAAGACAAATGACTATTCTTTTAAATGAAACAAAATAATACAATTCTCTATGTTAAGTGGATGTTAGAAAATAGAGATCAGGGTATACAGGAGAAACAAACACTCAGGTCACAAAGAACAGGAAGACAAAAAAATTTATTTTAAGAGTTAACAAGATTAATACATCATCAGCTTTAAAAATACAGTTCAGGCCATGCATGGTGGCTCACACCTGTAATCCAAGCACTTTGCGAGACAGAGATGGGCAGATAACAAGGTCAAGAGACCCCAGTCTCTACTAATATACAAAATATTAGCCTGGCATGGTGGCACACACCTGTAATCCCGGCTACTCAGGAGGCTGAGGCAGGAGAATCACTTGAACCAGGGAGGCAGAGGTTGCAGTGAGCTGAGATTGAGCCATTGCACTCCAGTTTGGGAAACTGAGTTAGACTCTGTGTCAAAAACGAAACAACAAACAAACAAAAATACAGTGCAAGACAGCAATGTTGCATTTAAAAGGCAAATTTGGACTTATGCAAATGTAAAGATAAGGGATGATTTCTGCCTATTTCACAGGAATCTAAAATACATTGACATCTGAGGGAAAAAGGTGGATATTTATACAGGTACCATATAGCACGTAGAAGATGAACCAGAATTAAACAAGAAACAAGAGAAAAGGAATGTATATAAGATTATAGGATCAAATCTTGGCCACACTGATCATTGTTATCTAATCTTTAATAAGAAGAAACTAAAAGCTTAAACAAAAAATTTAGAAAATATATTACTAATATTTTTGAATCTCTGTACAAAAAGTATGGGTTTGGATTAATATGCAACTTGCATCTATATAATTTTATTAAGATATTTTTAAAAATGAGCTATCCTTGATAAATTATTTTATTTTAGAAAATGAATTAATAAATTTTCTCATACACAGATGTCCGGACAACTAGGAAGAGTGAGCCATACTTAGTTATTAAGATAAAAAATTCTTTTTGAAGAAATAGCAGTATGTTATTTATTAAATTTCTTTATAAAATGGCTATTTCTGGTATACTGTAATGTATTATGCTATACATGTGTACAACATAATCTTAAGCACTTGAGTTGTAGTCATAAATACTCTGTATATATGGGTCATGACATTTACTACCTTTTTGACCTTCGGGAATTACTTAATTCCACTGATTATCTCATCTGTAAAATAAGGATACTACTTCCTTTCTAACTGATATGTAATATTTAAATGAGATGACTTTTTAAATAACTTAGAAGTCTGCTAAAGGTTTGCACACAAAGATATCTTAAAATAGAAATATTGAGTTAAATGCATTTTTTTTTGCCAAAATTATCATTCACACTTTACATTTCTTTACCTAGATACATTATTTTCCAGCAAACATAGCTAAACATATTTTGGCATTTAATAGGAATTATTTGCAAATAAAATCTTCTGGGACTCTGAAAGGAGTGTCTTGTTTCAGTTCTTGGCTTGACCCACATTGACAGGTAAATCAGGTTCTTCTTTATTCTTCCAAGATCATTTGTTCCAATTGTGCTATCTACTTGGTATTCAGGTTTGCAAACCATCCTTTGAAGTTGTACACTTGTCTTATTCTTGATAGATCTTAAGCTTCTTTTAACCTGAAGCAAAGTTTGAGTAACAGTTCTAATCACCAAAGAATTCTTTCCAAACCATGTGATTGCCCCCGCCCGGCTCCACTGCATTTCACAGGCTTTATATTATCTTATAAGAGAAGAATAGAAGACTTTTGAAATGTATTACTGTCTTGAAACTTCACTTAAATTTATAGACTTCTGATCCTTCTAGTTGTTCTTTAACAACATCTAGGGTAAAGGTGAGAGTTCCTATGATGGTTTTCAATATCCAACAATAGAATAGTAATTACATACACTTATTTGTTTGACATGTACTAAGAATGTTTGGGGTATCATTGAAGAATATTGATTTTTCTTATAGTCACTGTACTCTCCTAGGAATATTGAGAAAAATGCTCTTTATCTTATTTCCACATTCTATCTATAGTAGCCAAATAACTTTTCAAAATATTAGTGTTGGATAGAGCTTTGGAGTACAAGTCATTTTTAAATTATTTTATTTTTAAACCATTTCGATTTGTGAAAGAGAATGCAAGAAACTCATCAAAGGCTACAATGGAAGTATATGATAGAACTAGGATCTGAACCAAATTTGTGACACTTGTTCTTTCATAAAATGCAGCATAAGAAATACATTATATTACGTTACTTTGTACTTAACAAAATATATAATATATCCTAGAAATCATTTCATACTGATTCACAAAGACTTCTTTTATACCTGCAACATACCTGCTTTTGTATGTGCTCTTTTACTTATGTGTATACAATTCATACCATTTAAGCCGCAAATCTATGGGTGTTTAGAAGGTTTCCACTGGTTTGCTGCTACAAATAATGTCACCATAATTGACTGGCAAATATGTTATTTCTGCCAATAAATTGATGTGATTCTTCAGAGCTCATTCTTAGAATTGAGGTTTCTGAGTAAAAATATAGATTCTAATATAGTTTACTTAGCTTTTGTCCAATTCCCTTCAAGAAAATGGTGACATTTTGAATTCTAAGCAGACGTCTATTCATTTATTGACATGCAATGTACATACCGTAAAATTTACCCATTTGAGGTATACAATTTAACAGTTAATAATAGTTTTTAAAGTATTCATATATTTGTGTAACCACCACTACTATTTAATTTTAGAACATTTTTATAATCCCACAAAAAAATATCTCAAACCCATTGACAGTGACTTCCTGTTGCCCTAACCACACCTTTGGCCACTAATCAATTTTCTGTCTCTATAGACAAATAAAATTACACATGTCTATTCTGGATATTTCACATAAATGAAATGATAAATATGTAGCTTTATCTACCTGGCATCTTTCACTTAGCAAAAAAATTTCCAAGGTCCATCCGTTTTGCATCACATTTCTTTATTCATTTTTATGGCTGAATAATATGTTACAATAATTTTGTTTATCCACTAATTAGTTGATAGACATGTAGGTAGCTTTTAGTTTTTGACTGCTTTGCAAAATGTTGCTGTAAACATTTGTGTACTGTTTTGTGTGTGGCCATATTATATGTACTTAGGAAGGGAATTAATGAAACATATGATAACTTTATGTTTAACCTTGTGAAGAACTGCCACATTCCTTTCTAGACCTTTCCAGACAGCCAATTTCCTTTCCAGCATTTTAATTTTCCACCAGCAATGTATAAGGATTCCATTTTCCACATACTTATTAAAATTGGTTCTTTGATGTCTTTTTATTTCTGCCATTGCTGTGGGTGTAAAGTATTGTCTTATTATAGTTTTGAGATGTCTTTTTCTATTTACTGATGATGTTGAACATTTTTCCATGTTTTTGTTGCCTTTATGTATATCTGATTTGAAGAAATGTCTATTCATATTCTTTAGCCATTGAAAATTGAGATTGTCTTCATTGTTATAGCATTTATATATTCTGTGCATAACACCGTTATCAGGTATATAATTTAAAAATATTTTCTCTCATTATGTTTGATGTCATTTCAGTTTCTTGATTGTATCTTTTAAAGTGTAAAGTTTTTTTTTTATTATTTTAATAAAGTTCAGTGTATTTACTTTTGTTTTTGTGGCTTGTGTTTTAGGTGTTATTCTCGGAAACTGCTGCCTAATCTAAGGCCACGGAGATATACTCCTATGTTTTGCTATAAGAGTTCAACATTTTTACTACTTACATTTAAGCCTGTCATTCATTTTTAATTAATTTATGTACCTGGTGTTCTCATTCTTTTAAATGTAGATAGCTAGTTGTCTCAGCCCCATTAGTTAAAAAGGCTATTCTTTCTTCATTGAATTAACTTGGCATTGTTGTTGAAATCAATTGAGTGTTAAATATAAGCATTTATTTCTGGACTAGCCCTGTTAGCTTAACCAGTGGGGTTAAATTTTACTTTCTTATCATGAGTGTAATTAAAATTATTTCATAGGGTTATAGACTTATTACATAACCATTTTTTCATGAAATGTCATGTGTCTTGCTCAGTTTTTTAAATCAAAATTATGCACTTTTTTCATATTTTTTCAGTGTTATTTAAAATTTAGTGAGAACACACTTAGGAAGCCATACAAATAATTTAACATTAGTGTTCATGCAAAAATAAAATTATTTTTGATTCACTGCCTTTAAAAAAATCTGTCCAAATATTAAAATTCTATTTTTTGTCAGTTAGTCCAAGTCTTATATATATTACAGGGAAAGCAAACCAGACAGTCCAGTACATACTATTTATTTATAGGAAAGACATAATTTTTATGTTATTTACTAAGTAAACTGTATATTTCACTTTGTTTTCTACTTTTCAAAGAGATGTGGATTTAGCTACTTTAATTTCTTTGAGTACGTAGAAATCACATCTTGGTAAATCTGTATGCTCTACTTTATTCCAGTGGGAATGATTTATTCTGTTCCTCTAATGAAAGAATCCTTTTCAGGGAAAAAGAAAATGTTAGAGAAACTCTGTCTTAGCCTATAGAATCATTACCTGCATCCTCTACGAAATAACCTAGTGGCACATATCAAACCCTTCCTGTAAGAATGGTTTCCTTGTCTCCTTAAGGTACTTCATATTAGCTACAGTCAGCACTAAAATAATCTGAATACAGATTTGTTGACTTCAACATTCTTATCATTTATTTATAAACATTAAAGCCACATGGGTAGAAAAGTTAATATTAACCTGACCATTAAAAAATAAGCAAAGATAGAAGTTTAATATATTCTGATGACAATAAAAGTGTGTTTGCTTATTGACAGAATGATGATGAAGCATGTGTATTTGTATAAACAGTGATTCCTGTATGGTTCAATAAAAACTAAATCTATCAACAATAAACCTAATCCTCTTAAGTTGCTAGATAATGGCTTTTGACATTGGCATTCATGGTTTCATAACCTCTCATCTTGAAGATTCCAACAAGCTTGGTAATATTTTTTAAGCATACTCTGAGAGACAAACCAAACAAAGGGATTACTGCAACACACTCAGAAATAAAAATGCTCAACACTACACGAATGTACATGACAGAAAGTAAAGAAGCATGCAACATCCAATTGAAACTACATTAAAGATTTAGGTGAACAAGATTACTCAGCTTGGAATGCAGCCAGGAGAAGGATAGAGAGTTTAGAGTTATCAATGTGGAATAGTGTGGAAATGCTAACTGCTAACACGAGATATCAACCTCTATAATTAAAACAACTTTCTCACAATGAGAATAAATATCTTATATGTATTTATACTTAGCATAAATATATCAAAATTATTATAGTACTCAAAATATTATAAAATATTTTTAATTACAACTGCAACCACAGTTATTAAAATTTACATTAGAAAAATGACTACTTAAAGATATTTAACCCAAGTTGTACACTTTCCTCTAATTAAACTAATTTTGTTTAGTGATTCATTTAAAATTGAATGCCATAATTTTTCATATAAAAATCATCAAATGTGGCTTACAGTATAGCAATGTTTTAAATTTCTTTTCAGAAGAGTTTTATGTTCAACCAAAATTGAGCAAAAAGTAAAATGATTTCCCAAGTACTCTTTGTCTGCATGCATGAATAACTTCCCTTGCTTTCAACATCTCCCACCAAAGTGGTACATTTGTTACAATCTTTAAACTTACATCAACACAACTTTATTACTGAAAATGTGTAGTTTCCACTAGGATGCACTCTTGGTGTTGAACATTCTACGGGTTTGGACAAATGCATAATGACATATATCCACCATGACAGTATAGAGAGCAGTTTTACTGCCCTAAAAGTCCTTATTATTTGGCCAACCATTTCTCTTTGTCCCCTAACCTCTGGCAACTATGGATAATTGTATGGACTCCATAGTTTTGCGTTTTCCAGACAATATAGTTGGAATAATACATACATATGTAGACTTTTCAAACTGGCTTTTTCCACTTACTAACATGGATTTACCTTCCTCAATATGCTTTTATGGCTTGAGAGCCATTTAAATTTAGTGCTGAATAATATTTCATTTTCTGGAGGCATCACAGCTTATTTATCCACTCATATACCAGAGAATATATTTATGGTTAGAAAATTTGGCACAGACAATCTTAAACATGCACAATCTTAACATACTGGCAAATTATCTTCACCATGTATTTGTTCTGATCTATATCTTTATGAATAGTTTATATCATTTATCATATATAGTTTGAAATATAATTTTGCATAGGCACATAATTCAAATATTTTACATGATAATACTTTCCTGTTTTAAGATTTAATGTAACCTGTGGAAAAAACATGGGAATATTGTTGCAGTTGCAGGATACAATTTAAATATCAACAAATGATTTTTTTGTTCTTGAGACAGTCTCAATCTGTCACTCAGGCTGGACTGTAGTGGTGCAATCTCTGCTCACTGCAACCTCCACCTCCCCGGTTCAAGCAATTCTCCTCCCTCAGCCTCCCAAGTAGCTGGGACTACAGGCGCCCACCACCACGCCTGGATAATTTTTTTGTACTTTTAGTAGAGACGGGATTTCACCATGTTAGCCAGGATGGTCTTGATATCCTGACCTCATGCCCCATCCACCTTGGCCTCCCAAAAATGCTAGGATTACAGGCGTAAGCCACCATACCAGGCCAACAAATGATGCTTTGATATATAGACCTATGTAGCAGAAAGTGAGAAAAAGTAAAAAAATCGCTATAAGAAGGAACATTGTGCTGCAAATGTCACATTAAGAGAAGTAAAAAAATGAATAAAACTCAATAAAAAATGGAATAAATATCAATTAATTTAAACATTTTTGATCAAAAACCAGAAGAGAACTGAAAGTAAAATAATAATAAAATTTTACATGGAGAAAAGAAATCTAAGGAAATTATACAATTTAGCTACAGACTCATCTTGTGTATTATGGCAGTAATAGGCTTTGTCAAGGAATGTTAGATCAATCTACGGAGGAAAAAACGTAGAACTATTGCACTATTCCTCTGAACAATTAGATGGAGAAATTGTTTAAGACTTTGTCTCTGGGAAGACACCAGCCTGGAGAGAAAAAATATTTCTGTATACAAAAACTCTACTAAGCTAATGATGTGTTATCATGTTCATATACATCATTTTGGTAAAAAATTATATATTTATAAAAGGTAATAGAAAATGATTTTCAGTTTTCTGTCATACCCAAGTAGAGTAAAATACTGGCAGTGAACGTTTGACATATTTGTATTTGAGATTCCAACAGGAATTTATTTATAAAAAATTTTCCAGAGGGAGACACTGAAAAACATTTGTCTCCTTACCAGTGAGAGCACTGATAAAGAGACTTCCTTTGGTGCTTTGTCAGAAAGCCAGAATATTTTCTCTATAGGACTTAAACTTTGAACTCCTATTTGGCAAAAGTCTTTAAAAATTCATAACAACCAACATAATATCACATAAAGAAAGAAATTAGGATAATAATCATGATATTCAACTGGATAACATTTTCAGGTTAGTCTGAATATTCTTTAGCTACAGAAAGAATAATGACTAAAAATATTAGGAGTTTGAAATTACTAGATATTAAAAAATTTAGAAATAATTTGCAAAATTCTTTTAAACGTAAATTTTGTTTGAAAAAATATATTTCCTATAATTGTTTTTTTATGTCACTTTTAATGTCTTCCTCAAATAAAATGGAATAACTAACTGTAATAAAAAAAATGATTGCTGAACTTTTGTTGTTGAAAAAATTCTAACAATAATTAAGACAATGTCTTAAACTTAGATAAAACTACTATGCTTATATATAAATTTGTGCTAATCGGTCTTCCTCTTTTACCTGTACCCACAAAATCTATACATATTGATCTTGTAAGTGGAACCACATATAGAAACAAGGAAAACGAAGCAACTAAAACAGTGGTCCCCAACGTTTTTGGCACCAGGGATCATGGACGGACATGGTGGGTGGAGGTAGCAGGCGGATGATTTGGGGATGAAACTTTTCCACCTCAAATCATAAGATATTAGTTAGATTTTCATAATGAGTGCAGAACCCAGATCCATCACGTAGGCAGTTCATAATAGGTTTGTCCTCCATGAGACTCTAATGCCACTGTTGATCTGACAGGAGGCAGAGCTCAGGGAGTAAGGATCGCTCACCCACTGTTCCTCTCCTGCTGTGCAGCCCAGTTCCTAATAGGCCAGGGACTGCGATCGTGATAACATTACTCTCAACCACAGCTCACCTCCTGTTGTGTGGCCCAGGACACACTCACTATAATTATTTTTTAATTACAATTAATCCTTTTACTTTAAAGATATACATATGTATTTTAGATATATTATACATTCATAAATGTATAAACATATATTTTATATACATCTTTATAAAATCTCTGTCACACATAACATATTTAAATATAGACATATTTAAAACAAACAAAAAGACTGCCCTCTATTTTCCAAAGGAATTATGCAAATGTTTGTAAAGTCTTTCTCATTGCTTACTCTATGAAGGGACATAAATTTTAAAAATGATTGAAATTTTAAATATCGTCCAGTTTTTCTGGGCTGCTAATGGTAGTTGAATATGTAAATACAGGCAGAGGCAATGGAGAAAGCGGAAAGGGAAATTTCTATAATAATAAAATAAGATAACAAGAGTTTCCATGAAGAAACTGAAGACATGTAGTGTGATAAGAGAGAAATAGAATGTCTTGGTGGTAAGTGATAGCCAAGCATCTTGGTCAAATTGCAAACAACCTTCAAAAATATATGTTTTGTTTTTAATAGAAACCAAAGGACAGAGACCAAATTTTCTGCCTGGATTGGGATAGAAAAAGATAAAAGACAAACAGAGAGTAACATTCAAGTTCAGCAAGGCAAGAACAAGAAAAACTTGAACAGACCAACAGAAATAAGCTATTTTGAGAAAAGCATTATATTTCCATACAAGTGGTAATAGGGGTCTCTAGTTAACCTAAATCTCTTAGGATGAGGTCAAGACACTTGCTTTTGATAGTACCTCCCACACAGATAAAGGCCAATAGTTAGGATTTTAAGCATAAGATTGTAATTATACACCCTCTTGATCTAGAACTCTTCTCAAACTCAGATTAACAACAACAAAAATAAAAAATTTAGCAAGTTTCCACTCACATTTGCATGTTGGTGATCTTAAAACGCACACACTAGAAAGAATGCTACTTTTCAGAAACTAAAACATTATAAAGTGACAATAAACTTGAAGAAGCAAACAAACTATTATGTAAAAAAGCGAATTTTTTATTCAACTAGATTGTATTTAATATTAATTGAAATGAGTCATACAGGCGGGCACGGTGGTTCACGCCTGTAATCCCAGCCCTTTGGGAGGTCATGGCAGGCGGATCACTAGGTCAAGAGATCGAGAGCACGGTGAAATCCCGTCTCTACTAAAAAATAGAAAAATTAGTTGGGCGTGGTGGCGCGCGGCTGTGGTCCCAGCTACTCGGGAGGCTGAGGCAGGAGAATTGCTTGAATCCGGGAGGCGGAGGTTGCAGTGAGCCGAGATCGCGCCACTGCACTCCAGCCTGGCGCCTGAGAGCAAAACTCAAAAAAAAAAAAAAAAAAAAAAAAAAAAAAAAAAAAAAAAAAAAATAAAAAAAAAAAAAAAAAAAAAAAAAAAAAAAAAAGTCATACAGTTCTAGCACTTAAGGGATATTTTTTAAAGCAGATAATTGATTATAGCTGATGAAAGAATACCAGTTTGTCACTTTGGAAGGTGACAGTACATGTTATCAATGAAACATTAAGTTTCAAACCAAATAAAGGCCATAGCTACTGAACTTTAATGAATACCTGGGCTCCTATTTGGATGGTACAACCACATTTAACATGTTCAGTTTTAAGAAACTTCCAATATTACTTTTCATGTCACTGAATAACAAAAAGCAACATAAGGTCTCTAATAAGGAAGATATATAGTGCTTATCCAAATTCAAATTTTTAAATACTTAAAATAACACAAGATGTAGAAACTGTTCAAAATAGAAAAGAAAGTAGTGGAAGGATTTTGCAGCAAGCTTAGATAAACTAGTGGCAATGTGAAGAATTTTCGGCTGTCCTGTTTGCAAGTGTTCTGTCTATTAACACACAGGTTAGACAGAAAAAAAATTCTAGTTAAAGACTTTGTGAACCACTGGAAAACTACCCTAGAACTAATATCCACAGGAAAGAAAGATTTTGAACAAATACTTTGAAACAATCATTTCACAATGAGCATTGTAACACTGAGTTGCTAAAATCACTCATCAGAGTACTGAGGATTTTAATGCAAAATGTGATTCCTCTTACTTTTCTTTCTCCAATTAAGCCTACGCATAAAGATAATATTTGCAAATTTAGAAACATCATTTTCAAAAACCAAAAACTTTCATGAATATTAAAGAAATGTAAAAACTAATTCATTGAGTTTATGAATTAATGGGGGGAACACAAAGTTTTATGGAACAGCTAAACAGCATTGCAATTCAATGTGATTTACATAGTATTTTGTATTTAAAATGCTTGTTCATATTATCTCAAATTTTTGGTTGCTCCTAAAAGATAAATAAGTCATACTCAGTTGATGTTGGCTGACTAGTGGTGCCTGGCACTCAACCTCTTCCACAAAGAGGAAAAAAGCGATGAGTAAATAAACACATAACAAATAGATCATCCAAGAACAATGGATTAAACAGGGAATTGACAGAGAACCTCTGAGGCATAGAAGAAGAGGGAAAACAGCCAGCCCAGCTGGGATTATCTTGGAGCCAGGAGAAACTCCCCATTGTGGGGAAAAGCTAAGCAAAAGATCCTCAGCCGTCCACATTTCTACTGTAAGCTCCTGCAGTCTTAGGCACAGGGAGTCCATTGGCTCTCAGAGACCCTGAGACAGACTAACATAGGGAGCTACCCGGAGACCATGTGACAGCATTGCTGCAGAGAGGAGGTTCATGCTGTGTCCCATATCCCACCCTCAAGATACAAGCTGCTGTAGGATGGTGCCATTTTGAGAGTCCAGCCTCCACCTGACTGCATCCTGTCCTGGGGCCCAACAGCCCCTGCATCTACACATCCATGGAACTCTATTGACATCTTCCATACATCCATTCAGAGGGTTGCAGCATTGTGATGATGGCTGGACTGAGTGGTGAGGCCCGGTTCTTAGCACTTCAGCCTACTCAGCTACCTACACCCCTTGGAATAGGCAGTTGACCCCAGGACAAAGAGCCAAAGCATGTTCTTCTCGGGGCTTGACAGTCACCTGCATGGGGCTCCTGTCACTAACAGCAAACCACCTCCAACAGCAGGATTGTCATGCACCTGCACAATCTTTCAGTGGGTCTGGGGAGCAGCTGGCCTGGGTGCTATCCTGGAGGCTATAGACAGATCTACCCTGCTTGTTGCTACCACTGCTGTCACCTAATCATGTAGTCAGGGGGCCTGGGAATTGATCCTTCTGGTGCTTCACAGCTGACACCTGCATAACACCATCGGGTGGCATGAGAACAGGTTCTCCCTGCCCACCCCATTGCTGCCAATGTCCATGTGTATTGTGCAGGGATGTGGGATTGGGCTGCCACATGTACCATAGCTGGTACTCACACACACCATCAGAGGACCTGAGGGCACATCTACTCTTACTGCCACCACCAGTGCCTGCACATAGCATCAGCAAGTATGATAACAGGCCCACCCCTCCCATTGCCACTGCCATCAGTTCCTGCATGTGTCATCCAGGGTCTGGAATCAACTCATTGCACCTCCCGCAGCCAGCACCTACGCACACCACCTGGGGGCCTGTCCTCAGAAAGGTCTTCTATGGGTTTTCTATCAATGCATTATAATTCAAAAAGACATTCATGGTTGAACAAATTGCAGAAAGGTTATAAAACAGTAAAGATAACAAAAAATTTAGAATAATAAAGAAGATAATAAAAAAGATTTAGAAAAAAATAATATGTATCCTTTTCAAGATTGAAATGATCCAGTCCTTTATTCACAAAACTCTTCAGTTGGTATACTGTATATTTTGAATCTCACTCTTCTGTTCACTTGTTTTTAATAATGTTCTTGGAAGGCCTACCCTATCTTCAGATATATATTTAATGTTGAATCCAGTGTGCAACACAGAGAAAGAATTTTTCTTGGACCCCATGTTGTGAAGAGATTGAGTATACTATCAAAGGAAATATAGCTTATTGATAGGCTATTCCAGAGTGTGCTTTTATTAGTGTTGATTACATGAAATTATTACAAAGACTCAAGCATTTTTTATTATAAATTAAAAGCTGATACTGTATTTCACACCCATGTAATATGTAGCTCAGTTGAAGAAATGGTCCTTCTTACAACTTTTTAGGGTTCTTAGAGGAAAATGGTGTTTAAAAGGATTAGCTTATTAAATAAAATTATTAAGAGCATGTAACTTTCTAAAAACACATTTTCATCAAAGAAATGATAAAATGGTTATTTCTTAATTTGTAAACTTTAATCAGGTCCTGGCACTATTTCTGGTCTATGAAAGACGTAAATCTATACTATCCAAGCATCCTGCCATGGAACAGTTATTGAGAAAGGAATATTAGAATCTACATATTTAAATAAAACATTAGCCAAAAGTCAGACTTCTATATGGTAATTCATGACTTGTGTAGAAATATAAAGGTATATGTTACTTTCTTTTTTAATGTCTTACTTAACTGTATAACCTGGAAAATAATTTACTTCTTAAATTTTTACTATTTTTCACGTTTGTTTTTTGCTTTTGGCCAGTAAGTCATTAGCTTTTGTATGTTGACCTCATTCCCTCATTCTTCCTGCAGTTGGATCTTTTTTTTTTTTTTTTTTTNTTTTTTTTCCCCCACAGCACAATTGCTCAAAGCCCTTGGAAGTTGAATTGACATGTTTTTATCTTGCTCTTTTTCACCCTAATGGACATATCTAGAATGAAAATACATTTTAAATTGAACAACAGAGATAATTTATATGAGTGATGTATATTTATTTATTTGTGATGTTCATTTCACAAATAATCAGGAATGGCGTTGAGTTAATTATTTCTGAGTTTCTTTATCACTCCATTTAAGTGAACAAAAATTTATCTCAATATTCAGTGATAATAAAGCAACTTTATAAAATCTATAGAAAAAGATAAATATCAAATAACAATATCAGGGGCTACAGATCTGAAATGGTATCTAGAGTTTACCAGATTGGGAAAGAAAGAGTGACTGCCTCATGTGTGCTAAGTAGTGCTAGATATTTACTGTGTGGTTGTTTTGTTGCCATGTGCTCCTCTATATTTTACCAGCTTTAGAATCTGCTCTGTAGGAGGCAATATAAATTAAAACTCTGACATCTAATATGGTTCTATAGCATAGTCCCCAATAATAAATGCAATATTTTTTCTTGAATGTTCAAAACATAACCTAAGAGTTCATGATCATGAGCAACATACTAACAAAAGCATTACCACATGTCATGTGGTAATAGGTTATACTGACACAAACATTGATTCTTAAGAGCAACTCTCTCTAGATAAAATATTTCAGGAATTCTACCAGAGGTATTTGCAAACTGAGGAAGGAGCTTCCACCTACTTTATGTGACTGTCTCCCTATAGATTAAGGCCAGGTGCTGCTAAGTGGGGATTGACATAGTTTTCTACTTTTAAGCAACTCTGGGGTGAAAACTGCAATATCCAGCTTAAGTATCTAATCTTAGTTCTCTAAAGTGAATTAAAAATAGGATAAAATGTGTGTTCCCTTGAGGTAGAATTGTGATGGAGTCAGGCAAATATTAGAGCTACCTAGAGAAATTATCACTGAAATCTATAAATTTTGGTGATTTATTCATCTTTAATGGATTCATTTCTCTACACTTGCACTTGTTCTACTTGTCTTTGAAATTCCTTTAAATATTGTTTATGCTGACAATGCAAAATTGCTATCTTGATATTAAAAGATTTCCTTCAACAGATAATTTGAGAAAAAAAAATGAGTCTCCAAAATTATATGTTCTTTCATTTCTTTTCGTTATATGATACATGGATATGGAGAGAAAAAAATAATGTTTTGGAAAAGTATTATGAAATGCTTGCCCTCATTTTTATGTATAATCTAGGAATTGAAAATATTAATAACTACTGGTTGGTAGTTCTAAAATATCATGAATTTTATTATTCCATTTTACCTTAAATAACTGCCAGATAGTTTATTCTTATTCTGTAACTTCATTTCTCCCATTTTTAAAATAAAGTAGAGAAAAACATATTTCTAGGGATGATTTTATAAGGAAGAAACGAGTTTATATCAATTTTAAAATACTCTTATGTTATTTTATATTTTCTAGATCATATCAGCTCTTTAAAAATTGCAATTTTAAAATGTTTCACTAAAGTTTTACATTTCTTAGCATTTATTTAGAAATGTTAATAATTTAAAAGTAATAAAGATGTTGTTTACTAAATGCCAATGTAAAATGAGAATGTTTTATACAGCTATTGTTTGTACTATAAATAAATACTTAATATTTACGTTATTATTTTGTGTTGGCAGAAAAAATGATTAAACATAATGTACAAATAATTATTAATTGATTAGTTTTGTTCTGATGTTTTATTTTAAATTTTGTTTTGTTTTCTTTCTTTTCTTTCTTTCATTCTTTCTCCATTAAATTATTGGGGTTTACTAAAATAGGGCAAGACATACTGGAATACTTAAATTGAATAAAAATGAACTATTAAATTTATATCACTAAAATTATGGGTACTATACAACTTTAAGGATTTAAAAACATATATATCAGTAGCCTTGAAAGTAAACACTGTGAGAGAAAAATTCTTATATAAGCAATTCTACAAGTAATCATGTTCTAGTCATCTGTAAAGTCAGCATGGAACTGATGATTTCATGAGAGTATCTCTCCCTCTAAGATCCATAATCTCATATCTAACTCACCTCTTCTAAATGTTCAATAATTAGACAAACAAGGAGTCTCCCATTCTCTCTGTAATAAGCTAATAAGCAATAAATATTAAGCCTAGTGAAGAGGCATTTGATGCTTGACAACAGAATAAATAATTGTATCAAACCCAGATATTATCAGTTTTTCTCTCCCTATTTAAAATTCCAATATGCCATAATCAAATTACGATGTTTTAAAGACAGTACACCACCTTCTCCTCATGGTTCACAATATATTTTTCTGTAAACCAATTGATAAAATAAGGTAATTGAGAAATCTTCCAACATGTGCAAAACCTTGTGGATGGGAGCGGCGGGGGGCAGGATCAAGCAAGGACTTCATGACTAAAACACCAAAAGCATTGGCAACAAAAGCCAAAATAGGCAAATGGGATCTAATTAAACTCCAGAGCTTCTATACAGCAAAAGAAACGATCATTAGAGTGAACTGGCAAACAACAGAATGGGAAAAAAATTTTGCAATCTACCCATCTGACAATGGGCTAAAACAGATTTACAAGTAAAACACAAACCCATTCAAAAGTGGGTGAAGGATATGAACAGATACTTTTCTAAAGAAGACATAAATGAGGCCAACAAACATGAAAAATTGCTCAGCATTACTGGTCATTAGAGAAATGCAAATCAAAACCACATTGAGATACCATCTAAGGCCTGTTAGAATGGCGATCATTAAAATATCTGGAGACAACAGATGCTGGAGAGGATGTGGAGAAATAGGAATACTTTTACACTGTTGGTGGGAGTGTAAATTAGTTCAACCATTGCAGAAGACAGTGTGGTGATTCCTCAAGGACGTAGAAATAGAGATTCCATTTGACCCAGCAATCCCATTACTGGGTGTATACCCAAAGAATTATAAATCATTCCATTATAAAGACACATGCACAGATATGTTCATTGCAGTACTTTACAATAGCAAAGACCTGGAGCCAACCCAAATGCCCATAGATGATAGACTGGACAAGGAAAATGTTGCATCATACACCATGGAATACTATGTAGCCATAAAAAATGATATGTTCATGTCCTTTGTAGGGAAATGGATGAATCTGGAAACCATCATTCTCAGCAAACTGACACAAGGACAGAAAATCAAACAGTGCATGTTCTCACTCATAGGTGAGTGTTGAACAATGAGAACACATGGACACAGGGAGGGGAGCATCACACACTGGGGTCTTTTGCAGGGGGACCAGGGAAGAGACAGCAGAGGGTAGGGAGGTTGGGGAGGGATAACATGGGGAGAAATGCCAGATATAGGTGATGAGGGGATGGAGGCAGCAAATTATGTTGTCATATATATGCAACAATCCTGCTTGATCTGCACATGTACCCCAGAACCTAAAGTACAATATTCTCTCTATATATAAAGAAATCATGTCACATAAATGATATAAAACTTAATTTGCCAGTTAAAACTTACCTAACTTGCTAATAACAAAGTTTAAATAATTGCAAGACACGATGCAAAGTTGTCCTTAACTTCCTATACAGAGAGATCCTATATAAGACCTATGTACAGAAGTCTTTATGAGGGTCTGAGTGAAATTTTTTGTTCTTAACACATATTTACACTTTGAAATAGAAACAAAAGTCTTTGAATTAGTTACTTGTGTCACCCAGTGTGAACTATTCATAATCAAATATGAATAATAAAAGAATGACCTGGACCTTTACTTCACTGAGTTGTATGATAGGCTGAGAACGTATCTGAGAGACATAAAATATTATAAAATGTAAATTATGCTTTTTTTTTTTTTGAGACAGAGTTTTGCTCTTGTGGCTGGAGTGCAATGGCGCAATCTCGGCTCACCGCAACCTCCGCCTCCCGGGTTCAGGCAATTCTCCTACCTCAGCCTCCTGAGTAGCTGGGACTACAGGCATGTGCCACCATGCCCAGCTAATTTTTTGTGGTTTTAGTAGAGACGGGGTTTCAGCATGTTGACCAGGATGGTCTCGATCTCTTGACCTCGTGATCCACCCGCCTCGGCCTCCCAAAGTGCTGGGATTACAGGCGTGAGCCACCGCGTGCGGCCAATTATGCTTATTTTTTAAAGCTCTGTCTGTCTGAAACTTAGCATTTCTCTTGCCATTTCCCCCCTCTTCTCTAGACTCCCTGCAGTGTTTCAGAACAGTTGAACTTTAAATTCTATCCTCCAAGAGATCTTTAAATTGTCTTCTGTTGTGCAAGTAGTAATGTATAATGCAGAAAGCTAGCAAAACCTCAAAGAATTTCAAAAACTCTGCAGCAATGGTTGAGTGGGTTGTGAAGTATATCAGTTGCCTTTAGCCACTAATAAGAAAATCTTTACTTGGTTTAAACAGGCATCCTCTTTTAAGGCAAAGTCATCAGGCTTACAAATGAGCAGAGTGGACTCCAGGTCTGGGAAGTGCTGGCAGAAATGTGAGTGCCCACTTCCATTCCCAGTTTAATCTCGCCTCTCTGTGTCCTCTAGAACCTGGCCTTCATGTTCAATATTAGTTTATCACCTACCCATTGCTTAAAAAGGAAAGTAAAACAAAAATATACAGACAATGAAGAATGTGAGAGATTAACTCCTGGGTTCCTTTCTATTTGAAATCAAATTTTAACCTATTAATTATTACTAAAGGAAATAGTTAAGGACCTAAAAGCATATTTGTCTTTGTATGTGTTAACTGTTTTATTAATTGATAAGCAAACTAATCAAAATTAACTCACCAAGAAAGAGTATATTAGAGTAATTCTATTGACTTAATAGAGAAATAGTTTTTAAAAAATTAAAAACAATTGTGGAAACAAGAATTTAAATTTTTCTTAATTGCCAAGTAAGAATATTTTAATACATGATTTTTTTTTTTTTTTCCACAAGGGCCTTCTTTAGAAGGGACACATTTAAATAGTTACAGTTTTAGGAAAAAATATAAATAAAGATGACTTAAAATTTACTAAAGAAAACTGACTAAAGAATGACAGTTTTAGTCTCATGGCAGTATAGAGAAAAAGGTAATAAGAAAGGCGTAGAATGCATGAGTAAACAGAAAATTTCTAATAATAATTGAATATGTGTAATCTTGTTACATGGGAATTTTTTTTTTTTTTTTTTTTGTGAGACGGAGTTTCGCTCCTGTTACCCAGGCTGGAGTGCAATGGCGCAATCTCGGCTCACCGCAACCTCCGCCACCTGGGTTCAGGCAATTCTCCTGCCCCAGCCTCCCAAGTCGCTGGAATTACAGGCACGCACCACCATGCCCAGCTAATTTTTTGTATTTTTAGTAGAGACGGGGTTTCACCATGTTGACCAGGATGGTCTCGATCTCTTGACCTCGTGATCCACCCGCCTCAGCCTCCCACAGTTGCTGGGATTACAGACTTGAGCCATCGCGCATGGGAATTTTTTAATGAAGAAGACACTTTACAGACACTTTACTTTCTTCTGGGTAAGATTAAGCACCATGTTTCATAATTTTCTACTCCTCTATTTACATCCTTAATTTGAGTTTCATTCTCAAAAACCGTTAACAGTGAGTGTTGTTATACTACTCATCTCGCAATAATTATATTTTAAGATCATTTAATGAATGTTTCTGCATTTTAAGCAAATTGTGGACACTATATATGTGCATCTACATATAAGCGTATTAGATATACAGTTGAATATGGTAATTATAATTGTATTTATCATGTATTAACTATTCATATTAACTACCAACTACCTAATACATGTCAGGTACTGTTTCAGCTCCTGGGAATACAGACACACCAAATCCCAGCCCTCTTGAAGCTTTTTTATGCTTTAAGCTTTCATATGCTTCAACTACCTCAGAAAGCACGGACTACTTAAAAGTCAAAGTTTCTACTTCCAAAACTTAACAAACCTGGCAAAAGTTATTTATTTTACCAAAATTGGTCAACAATAACAATAGAATAATAATATTAAGTTTTCGGGATTATACCTTTATAAAAAATCTATGGCCCAAGATTTAAACATTTCGACATAGAAATTCATACTTTACACATTTTAAAGTATTAGCTTATAAATGAATTCATTGCTAGTTTTAGATGTACATACTTTTTGCATCAATATTAGTGGAATTTCATCTTCCTAAAGAAAAATCAAAATATTGGAACTCATAAAGGTAACTGTGAACGAACGTAGAAGGCAGGAGGAAAGACAATTTCAGCCAGAAAAGGAAAAGGATTCACGTTTATTTTTGGACTAATTCATATTTGAACAGTCTTAAGATATTGCATTTGTTTTTACTTTTTTATAACAGCCATAATAAGCTTCCATAAATTGAGTAGTTTGAAATAATATGAGTGTACCAGTTTATAATGTTGTATGTCATAAGTCTGGTACACGCCTCATTAGACTAAAATCAAAATTTTGGCAAGGCTGGTTTCCTTTCTGGAGGCGTTCTATCTCCTTACCTCTTCCAGCTTCTAAGGCTGCCTCTATTCCTTGGGTCTTAGCCTCTTTTCTCCATTTTCAAAGCCAGCAATATCAAGTCTCTCTCTCATTTTTCTTCAGCAGTCACGTTTTCTTCAGACCACAGCCAGAAAATATTCTTCAATTTTAATAACTCATGTAATATATTGAGCCCACTTCGATAATACAGGATACTCTTCCTGCCTTGAGATTCTCTGATTAACCCCATCTTTCAAGTCTCTTTTGCCAAATGAAGGCAAACATGCTCACAGCTTCTAGGGCTGGGACTTAGATATTTCTGGAGGGCCAATTCTGCCTACAACAGAAAAATGTGTCTCTTTATTGACAGACTTTACTGACAATTTTTCTCATTTGTCTAAATGAGAAAATTGAGTTATAAATATTTTGCTATTTTTTAATTTTTAATATTCCGTATTTAGAAATATGATATGGTCCTGAATTTGTCATTCTTTTTTTTTTTTTTTTTTTTTTTTTTTTTTTTTTTTTTTTTTTTTTTTTTTTTTTTTTTTTTTTTGGTGGAGCCTTGCTGTATTGCCCAAGCTGGAGTTCAGTGGCATGATCTTGGCTCACTGCAACCTCCAACTTCCAAGTTCAAGCGATTCTTCTACCTCAGCCTCCAGAGTAGCTGGGATTACAGGCATGTGCCACCACATCCACCTAATTTTTGTATTTCTTTTTAGTAGAGACAGGGTTTCGCCATGTTAGCCAGGTTGGTCTCAAACTCCTGACCTCAGGTAACCTGCCCACCTCACCTTCCCAAAGTGTGGTAATTAAAGGCATGAGCCACCATGTCCAGCTGAGGTCATTTTATGTCTCTCAATGCAATATTAAATTCTGCTACATATAGGTTCTAGTATTTTCTAGATAGAAAAATTTCTAACTCCTATTTTTAATACTTATTTTGATGAATCCCATTGCTTATCCACGGAGAAGAGCAATTGAATTTTATATATGTTAATTTCTTTCATTCTCTTCATACCCAAATGCATGTACATACCTCTCATCTATTTATATGCGTACATATTTTTAGTATAAGTGAATGTTCTTCAATTCCAAGAAGAAAAATAAAACAAGCAAATAAGGAGATTATGTATTATTTACAATAAAATGATAAACTGAACAACTAGGCATGGGGAAGGAAAAAAAATAGCTTTTCTAAAGATCATTGTACAGTCTCTTCTACCACAATACTTGTTTCTATCATTAGCATATAGGAAATTGATAACAAGAAAAATGTTGACATATAATACTTATGTGACACTGGTACACAGACTTTTTTTTTTTTCTAAGCAATGGAAACAGTAATGGCTGATATAGAATTATAATGTTCAGCAGGGAAGATTACATTCACAGCAGGAGTTCTTTTGCATGTGTTAAAAAATGAACTTCTGTACCTTGAGAGCACTACCAGTTCCATATAGACCTCACTTTATTCCATTAAATCTCAAGTACACCTTAAAAGCAGATCCACTGGGTCAGAGCGCAACTCCTTTTGTCACAGCACCCACCAGCCTTGCCTAAGCTAAGGAGTTTCCATTGCTTTCATTCCATTTCGCTTGTGCTTGTCTGGTCGAAGTGATCTCACAAGTGTCCCTTTCATTCCATTTCTGAGATGCTTGTCTGGTCAAAGTGATCTTACAAGTGTGGATTATCGTTTTTGTCTCGGCTTAGAATATTGCACAGGCTTTGATTTACCTGCTCCAAGTCTATTGCTCCATACACTCTGTTATTTTTAGTGAGTAGACTTTGTAGAACTTGATTTTTCTCAAGAGTGTCTGGAGAAAGTACAGACCTGCTGTTATCTAAATTTTGGACTTCTGGTCTTCAGAACTTTGAGAGAATAATCTTCTGTTGTTTTAAGCCACAGATTTCCACCAATTCCACATATTTCACGGATAGCCAATTTTGTGGAAATTTGTACAGAAAAAATAATACAATTTGGTTTAAAAGTTCAGAGTTGTAGGTGAGACCATACGGACGGCTTATCAGATACAGTGGATGATAAGACATTCTGAAAGGACTGAAAATCCTTCCACACACCCAGAAATAAAAGGAATTTTCTTAGGAGGAATTCAGGGAGTCCCCCAAAACACAGATGATGAAAGAGTGCTAGAAAAATGAAATAAGCAAGTAGACAAAATAATGCTGCGGCATTCATTTAAAAAATGTGTTTCTGTTTTTGCAAAATTAGCATGACTTTTAGATATAGCCTTAAGAAATGTTTTCTTTACAACATATTAAACATTAATAGTATGACCAAAATCATTAATATCTGAGCCATTTATTTTTTAATAACATGTTATCACTTTAAGAATTACTGAGAATACATTTCATCAATTTTCTTATGTATTTTATTGATGGTTTTTGATACCAACTTGAGTGTTTCTTTGATCCAAAAGGCTTGACTTCACCAGGATATAGTTTCATGAAAACCACTACTATGTCAGACTCAACTTTCAAGGTAGTAATATTAGACTAATCTTTAAGAATCCTCAAATTATTTTTATTAGTTTTATTAATTTTGATGTCTTTGTGTTGCTTATAACCCAGGATTCTTTTAAGTTGTAAAAAATGCTAATGATTGATATTAAATATCACTATAAAAATGATATTTTCACATTTTTTATTAAGACCATTTGGATCTCCCAATTAAATAAACTCTTTGAAAGGATTGTAAGTACATTTAAATATCAATTACTACTTACTACTCATTTAATAATTGTTTTTGTAATCATGCAAAAATATTCTTAGAGCATGCATATCTATCAAACTTCACAAACGTTTCAAGGCATTTTAATTTTTGAAATTATATCAAATACTTGGTTTTCAATATGCATTGAAAGTTTCTCATATATATTAGTTTCAAAATGAAAATGTACATTATAACATACATGAAAATATAAACAAAAAATAACGCCCACACTATTTTTTCTCCAAAACTCATATATTGCCAAAACATTCATTGAGGTGGAAAGGCAACAAAGCATAACCACATGCATATAACCAAAGTGTCATAATAGATATTTGCACAATTAAAAGTTGCTTAGATGGCCAGGTGTGGTGGCTTATGTCTGTAATCCCAGCACTTTGGGAGGCCAAGTTGGGCGGATCACCTGAGGTAGGGAGTTCAAGACCAGCCTGGTCAACAAGGTAAAACCCTATCTCTACTAGCAATACAAAAATTAGCTGGCTGTGGTGGCTCATGCCTGTAATCCCAGCTACTCTGGATGCTGTGGCAGGAGAATCCCTTGAATCCGGGAGGCAGAGGTTGCAGTGAGCTGAGATCACACCATTGCACTCCAGCCTGGGTGCCAAGAGTGAAACTCCCTATCCAAAAATGAACAAAACAAAAGTTGTTTAGGTAGAAGATAGTCAATAAAAAGACATAATTAATTGTTAAAATACTGCTTGAATAATTTCAGCCAATTCACCAACATTTACACATCACAACTCAAAATATTTCATGTTTATAAAAATTTAAAATTGCTCTCATATCTATAAGAGAAATTGATGCTTCCGGAGAAATACATTGTTTACCTTACCATATGTTCCAGTTAAGTTTTGAGTTTTTGTATTTATCCATGGAGAATTCCTTGAAAGCCATGGCTTCTTTGCTATTCTTCCACAATGTAAGTATTTAGATCTTGTTTAGAAACCTAATAAATTTCTAAAAATCAGCTGTGATATCTAGTTAACAATATGGTGTAGTCATTGTTTTCCAGCAGACTCATGGATTATCCTGATTTAAATAAGACGGTGGAGCTATTGCTAAATCTCTTCTGGTGAAATTTGGTGGATGGGACTCCAAGTACCTGCTTCAAACAAATAAAGCCAAATATTTTATCATTTAGTATTAGTATTTTATTAGCATTTATTAGTATTTGTATTTTATCTAGATTTTTATTAAGAATTTTTTCTTTTGATTAAGGAAAATATACTAAAAATATTTCGTTATATTTTATATTTATATTGTAATATTTATATATTTATATGATATGTAAATATACAATGCTTATATATTTATATTATAATATTATAATCAAGTTTTTCCTTTTGATTAAAAAATTTGAGAAAATTAGAATTAATCTAGAATTAAAATAATAAAACTTGGATATAACACTTTTATATTATTTCAACAGAATAAAAAAGCAACATTGAAATGTAAAATAGGTGTAGAAACCTAAACTCTTAAAAATTTATTTTTCAATATTAAAAGCATGTAAGTTGTAATTAATTACATATTGTTTTAAAAATACCAAAGAGATAAAAATACTGTGAATCCAACCAGGATATAAATGATCATTGTACTTGCTAGAGAAAAATAGGATTTTTGAAATTATTTTAACTGGAAACAACAGAGATGCCATTCCATTAAGTTAAAAAAGCAGGAATCGTTGTTCTTTCATGATATCAAATTATTGATACCATGGAAGCATGTTGACCTTGAAATGACAACATCTAATTACTCTCTCTCAATTTCTTTAAACCATCCCTATAAACTTTGTAAAAATTAATAAGGAAAGAAGAGAATGGCAGAGATGAAAATAAATCAAGCTTGAAGCGTATTAGGTCGGCTTGCTCTCCGACCTGCTTCTTCATAGTTGTGTGAAACCTATTGATTCAGAATCACTTAGAGCCTGTTACAAGATTATACTTTCTTTCTTTCTTTTCTTTTTCTTTTTCTTTTAAGATGGAGTCTCACTCTCTTTGCCTAGGATGGAGTGCAATGGCGTAGAACACAGCTCACCACAACCTCTGCCCTCTGAGTTCAAGCAATTCTCTTGTCTCTGCCTCCCAAGTAGCTGGGATTACAGGCATGTGTCACCATGCCTGGCTCCCTTTTTTTTTTTTTTTTTTTTTTAGTAGAGAGGGGATTTCACCTTGTTGGTCAGGCTGGGATAGAACTTCTGAACTCGTGATCCGCCTACCTCAGCCTCCCAAAGTGCTGGGATTACAGGAGTGAACCATTGCTCCCAGCCTATACTTTTTTAAAAATTATCTAAAGATAACAACATGAACATTATACAACATTTCTATTAGGTTGGTGCAAAAGCAATTGCCATTACTTTTAATAGCAAAAATTGTAATTATTTTTATTTAAGATATTTTTTCAGGCCTTCAGTACCAGTAAAGCTACTGATCTCAGCTGATCTGAAGGACCTCACAAGAAGCTGACTCACCAAAGAGTATACTTTTTACATCCTCATGATTTTAGCCATCCTACCCTGACCAATCAACAAACGATTTTCCAGCCCCTTTCCCTCCATGGTCCCCTTAAAAACTGAAGGGGAGAACTCTTTGGGGAGATAAATTTGAGTCTCTCCTCTCATCTCTTCCCTTGGTGCCCTGTAATCATTAAACTCTTTCTCTGCTGCATCCTTGCTGTGTCAGTGTGTTAGTCTGTAACTATGCAGTGGGCATACGAACCTGTAGGTCCTGTTATGTTTTCTTGCTCTCACTCTCCACCTCTGTATGGCATATATCTTATTTATAACTTCCATCTATTCTGTCAAGGCTAAGTTTCTTATATTTTGTAGAAAATAGAACCACAAGAAGTTCTGTGGCTAAATTCTGACTCTTTTATAATCAGAGAGGTATAAAAAGTATTCCTGCTAGTCTAGTGAAGAGGCGAAGAAACCTAGTGAAGGAATCTGACTGGACTGGCTTGTTCATCCATGGATCACAAAGGATGGGTTACTTAATGAGTTCAGTTTGTGTCACATACCGACCTGTCTTTGTGACTGGAGTTGAGAAATGGGATCTGCTCCCTCAAAAATGGTGGATGAGCAGCAGAGACATGCACATTTTGGCAGTTGTCAGGGGCTGGAGGACTACCAAGTTGTGATTATTAAAACTGGCAAATCAAAACCTAATGGTATTGTGGCTTGCTGATCAGCTACTTTGGAATGTTATTTATTCAAACGAACAGAAAACATCATTTTTTGTGTGTTTCTATATTAATAGAAAGGGGGAAAATGATTGTCTTGGGTTGTATTTTATTTTTTTGAGAAGAATGTTAGCAAAAGCCTTAGGTCTGTGAATTCTTTTTGGCACATCTTTTGACTTTTATAATTTTATCCTAAGTCAATAATTTTAGGTAAATACAGATTACTTGAATTCTTTTTTTAACATCCAAGAATAACTCTTGATACAAGAGAAGGTAATGGATTTGTACAATGGCGTTGTTACAAGAAATCTTATCTGTATAAATTGGACCATTCATAAAGATTATTATAGATTTGGGTCAGTGTGAATAATCAGTAAGTTTTTTCTTGATTAGATATTTTAATGCTAGACAATATCAATTTCTCCTTGGGCCTTTATCCTAATACTTATAATGTGCTTTTTTTTTCTTCATTCTGTGACTTTTAAGCTCTTTTATACAACATTTAGTTGACATTATTTGCTACTTTTTTTCTTCAAATTGTGGGAGAAATCTCCTTTCACAGAAAAAGGACTAATCTGTCATCTTCTCACAGATTAGGGTCAGCATGAGGGTGTTATTCCAATTAGTATTCTAAAAACATCACTTTAAAAATCAAGAGTTTTTTTTAAAAAGTTTTTTTCCTTTTACAGATTTCAAGGTAGGAGTAGTACGGTCCTCTGATTGCTAGGTTAACTATTTTAGTCACCTTATATCCATTATCCTCTTAAGGACTGGATTTTTAAACAACTTTACTAGTAAACCTGCTGTGTAAAGGCTTTTTCTTCTTTTGAATTTGATTCTGAAGGCATATCTTGAGTTTCAACACTGAACAATGGGCACTTGATGGTGGGAGATGATAATGGTGTCCTGGAAAGATTTTAAGGACTTTACCATGTCTCTCTGAGTAGTCTTGAACTTAGTACCAGAGAAAAGAAAGTTTTAGAGAGGAAACAGATAAAGAAGTAAAATGTGGAAGCAAAGGTGAAATACTGGGTCATATATACATGCAGGAACTGAGCAGACTGAATTCCCCATTACTATAGTTTCCTAAATTTACAATTTGTTAAAGCATTGTTACTCATATATATTTTGCTTTTCTCATAATATACATACACTCCTTAAATAAGAGTATTGCTAATTGTTGCAATTATTGTCAACTTCTTTATAATCATGGTTTTGTATCACAGTCTCATAGTTACTTCTAAGTGGGCTTTGTTCAGGTTTTATGAATTTGAGATATTATCCTTTTACATATATTGAAATTATTTATGTTATATCCAAGATTTCACTGTAGAAGTTCGGGTAATAAAAGGGTTTTGCTATAACTGACATGGATGATTGTTTTTCTCAGCCACTTATTTCATTTCACTGTCAAATTTAATTTCATTGTCTACTTATTTTTGCTACACAAAAATGGTCAATGTTTGTTTGTTTATTGTTGTTAGACAAGTGAAAGTGTGCTATCATCTAAGGAGCAGGGGGAGTACACACACAGAAAATAAACATTAAAAAGAGTGAGGGTAATAATTGTTTATTTACTTCATAATTCTCTTGAGAAATGCTTATTGCCTTAAAGATGAGGTTTGCTGTTGCAATCTTCCACTTCCTTTGACAATGTTCAGGATACACACCTCGGAAAATATCTGATAGTGAGCATTATAATGCTACTGTTCACAAGTTACTGCAGAAAGGTGGTTGATTAATGACTGCTGAGAGCCATATCATTACAAGTTCATTGATGAATAACCTAGGGGGGCCAGAAACACTGATTCAGGATAGGAAAATGTCTAAGACTTCTCATTTGCTACTCTGCTCTTCTTACTCGAAGGTGATAAATCATTCAATAAAACTTTACACTGAGAGAATGGTGAACTGCCAATGATACAACTAAAGAAAAAATACCTGCTGATCCCACTTCTCTAGAATATACTGCATGTTCCCCCCACTGCCCCCACGATCCCTTCCATGGTCATAGTAGAATTTTGTAAATTTATTTTCTTTCTCACCATAATTTCTGAAATTCTCGATTTAATAAAATTAGGATCTGGGAATTCTGTAAATACGGGAAGGATAAAATTGTAAAATATGAGTATTTGCAACAGCCCATTAGCCAGACTATTAGATTTTGTGATAGATTAGATTATTGTCCCACATTTATTTATTGTTTTTCCAGACCCCTCACCTCCATGGACTTTCGCCTTGACACTTCTCCTGGCAAATGTGTTGATACAAGAAATGTGAAGAGAGGTTTGTAATGGAGCTGCATGTTTGGGCTTCTTTGATCTCTTTTGCCTTTATAATGAGAAGGTCATGCCCCAAGAAACCTAATGGTCTCCCCAAAATGAGAAATACAAAAAACTGACCTGAACCAAATCTGTGGTAAAGAATTGAGAGCTGCCTTAGATCATCTGAACTCCAGCCAAACCCACATAAGAGTGAGAAGTTAAAGGTTGATTTGCTATCTACTGCTTTTAGAACAGCTTGTCATACAACCCTATTGTGGCTATAGGTGACTAATACAGAAGTAATGAGAATAGATATCAAGGCACTCTGACTGAGATTATGGTTCAGGTAGATCAAAATATGGTATAGAAGCATATGTCACAATTGACAATTACCTAAACATCTGCCTTCTCAGAGTTGAACCTGACATAATTTAAATTAAATACCGACCCTAATGCTCTTTATTTTCCTCTCATGCCTCGTAATGTTTTACTTTCCTGAATCTCCAACTTTGTAGGGTTTTTAAAAATCTTAATAAATGGCTACACTTTGAAAGTATTTTTTAACTGGAAAGTGATAAGTGGTAATAAAATAACAACCACTCCACTCCACAATTTGATATTGATTTGTCCACTGACATACATGCCATGGAAACAATAACTTTGTCACTTTAGTGCAGTGTCACCAGGACTTAAGAATTTAATAACTATAAATATGCATTGAATCAGTATTTAGTGTCCTTAGTTTTCTATTCCCCTATTAGTATGTTTACTGAGTTATTTTTAGAAATTTACTCCAACTTTCTATATTGCTGATGAAAACTGCATTTTCTGCAAACTTTGTTAAAAATGTAATTGTTCTACCTTGTATAATCACCTATAATTTCTCTCATTTTTTACTTGAAATAAGAAGTATTTATTTTGTATGAACTAGAATGCTATTTCCCACCAAACAAACAAAAAATACATAACATTTCTCTAGTTTGTATTTACTTCCAGGAGTAGTCCAATTTAATGTTCAATAATTGTAACTCTGTAGTGCTACTGTGTATAAAAAAGTTTAATTCCATTACATAATTTATTTTAACTAAATGCAGTAAAATATTTTTTCTACTCAGTATGAATAACTACTTGCAAATAAATCAAAATCTTGAATTATTAAACTTCCTGAAGAGAAGTTATTTCTGAATGCCCTGTTATTAGACTTCTAAGAACTACTTTTGATGACTTGCACTGTGCTTCAGGAGCTGTACTAGTCCCTAAATGAGTGCATCAATGTCATGCGACTTATCTTCTTTGGGGCAAACTAAAATATAATATCTAATTTACAAATAAGTGATTATGTTATTTTTTAAAAGAGCAAAATGCTCTTGGGTGTTTTCAATGGGGAAGGGCTTTAGGATTGTCAGACTTGGATAAGATATGACATGTCAAGACCAGATCCAGGAAAAAATAACCCATCAAAGGAATTACAGTCTTCTGAGCAGGCATAGCAGAATATAGGACACCTCAAAACTAAGAAAGAGCATTGGTTGCTCAAAGAATTGCAAAAGGGAACCTGGACACTTGCATACTAAGCCAAAGAGAATGCTGTTTGAGGTAAGGCTAGAACAGTAAACAGGAATAGAATCATATAAGCCCTGCTAAGGGTCTGTTTTAATTCTATATAAAATGCAAATCCATTGAAGGTCTTTAAGTAAAGGAATTATAGCATCCTATTTATGGTTTCTTAAAACGACTGTCTGCCTTGGGGAAAAACGATTGTACCATAGTGTTCAGAGGTGTTTGAATCAGAGTGCCTCCATCTTGAATAACAACTGGGTAAAATAAGCCTGAGACTTATCGGGCTGAATTCCCAGATATTAGGAATTCTAAGTCACAGTATGAAATAGGAAGTCAGCATAAGATACAGGTCATAAAGTTTCTTGCTTATAAACCAGATTGGAATAAAGAAACCAGCTAAAAACCACTAAAACGAAGACGGCAATGAGAGTGACCTCTGATCATCCCCACTGCTACATGCCCATCAGCACCATGACAGTTTACAAATGCTATGGCAAAATCAGAAAGTCATCCCATATGATCTAAAAATGGAAGCATGAAAAATCTACCCCTTGTTTAGCATATAATCAAGAAATAACCATAAAAGTGGGCCCTCAAGGCTGTTCTCCCCATGGAGCAGCCATTCTTTTATTTCTTTACTTTCTTAATAAACATGCTTTCACTTTATGAACTCGCCTCAAATTCTTTCTTGAGTGAAATCCATAAACCCTCTCTTAGGATCTCGGTTGGGACCACTTCCTGGTAGCAACAGGAGGCAGGAAACTACTGCAATCACCCAGCTGAGAGGTGGTGATGATCTGAACAAGGGTGACGGCAGAAGAAAATTTTAGTTCATAAAATGTGACCATGTATAAGGAATAATATAAATAACACTAAATACTCTTCATTTGCATACTTATATTAATCCATGAAGTTGAAGTTTTGAAAATAGTTATTAATTTTAATATATACTTAAAAATAAATTCTTGCAGATTTTCCCCCACAAATTATGATAATAACGCAAAACAATAGTTCAACTAAGTTCAAAACAATTAATGGAAAATTTTAATTAGTAGACCATAAGTTAATGCATAAGGCATTTAAAACACAATTAATGATTGATATTGAATATTAACGGTGCTCACTTGATAATGCTGGTATAATGTAAGCCTTTGAATTTTATCTGTGTTGGACAGCTTTAAATAAAATTCCAATTCATTCAAGAATTACTAGCAAAATATGCTGTGGACAGATACAGTAACATCTATATTTAAAATGAAAATTTAAATTAAAAGTATTGATATTGTTTTAAGCTTTCTCAAATTTATCTAAAATAAGGAATAAAGAATATAACTTAATACCGTTTTAGAAAACGTTTATAAATCAGACCTTAAGTGATATTTTTGCCTCTTGATATAGAAATAAAGAGATAAATCCTGGTGGATAGTAAGTAGCTGGATTTAAGTAAAATGTTTTAAACTATAGCTTCCATTTAGTGAACAGAACATCATGATAAATAGACCTTATGGTTTAGGCTGATAGACTGATTTCATTAGTTCTAAATTAGAAAATAAGTTTGGAGATTGTCAATTAACAGTCTTTAATAAAGGGGCTCTTAAGCAAAATTTCTACATAATTTATGTTTAAAATTCACTTTATTTCTTATAGGGTAAAAATGATTTAACTTGGTCTGAAACCTAAGGGCTTTTTTTCTAGTAGAGTGGAATAGTTGGAGAATTTTACATTTATTATATCCTCAAAGTGGAAAGAAATGTCTTAAAAAATACATTCCCCCGAGACCACATTTAAGTTATCACCCTTAGCAGTCAAATTTGTAATGTGAGAAAGAAGTGAGCTATCATAACTAGCTAAATTTCCTTAGAACATATCTATTATCAATTTTAACAACCAGATGGATACAGACTTGCTGTTTTCAACATGATTTTGTCTAATTTGAGGTTTATGGTTATTTCTTCAGGGTACATATTCTTTTTATGTAACAAATATACTTCCTCTTTGGAAAAAAATATAATTTCTTGTGGGGACTTTGAATATATATAGAAACATTGAAGATGGGTTCATAAATCAAAAATAAAATCTTCTGCCTCCCAAACTGACTGAATGAACCCTCCATAGGCCATGGGGATCCCAGAGAAACCTGAAAAACTAAATTTCATGCCAGAATGGGAAGAAAGATCAGTCATACTTCCTTGTACCCCACTGCTTTGGAGTTTAAGTGCAGCTGACCAGCATTAATGTTAAAACAGAGACCATCAAACTGACAAACAAACTCTGTGGCAATAAAATACCAAATTATAAAGAAGACCTAAGGCCATGCAAGCTGGGGTTAAGTCACACTACAAACCATAAAATCTTTTTTAGTTTTTTGACCTCTGAATTTTTTATTGGCCTACTGCTCCGTAAAGGGTCCCATGCTTCGGCTGGCTTAATGTCCCAGAACTTTAATGTTGTTAGTCTCAGACACCATTTTGAAATCTGCTGTCCAGAGGGTGGTAGTCTTTTAGATGCTTTGCATGGAGTTGCTATTGTTCAGGGCATCAACAAGATTGAAGTACTTGCTATCTTCCAGCAGGTGGCGGTAGGTGTCTATCTCAGCCTCCAGCTTGACCTTGATGTTCAGCAGGGCCTGGTACTCCTGGGCCTGGTGGTGCTCCTCTGCCTGGGTCTGTGCTAGCTCTGACTCCAGGTGCAGCAGGATCCCGTTGAGCTCCTCCATCTGCAGGGCATAGCGGGCCTCCACCTCCCTCAGGCTATTCTCCAAGGTGGCCTTCAGATTTCTTATTGAGTCCAGGTCAATCTCCAAGGACTGGGCTGTATGTTTCAGCTCCAACCTCACAGACTGCATGGTGAACACTGTGGTGCTCTCCTCAATCTGCTGAGACCAGTACTTGTCCAACTCCTCTTGGTTCTTCCAAGCCAGCTCGTCATATTGGGCCAGGATGCCTGCCATGATCTTGGTGAGGTCCTGAGATTTGGGGGCATCTATATCCATGGTCAACCCAGAGCTGGCAATCTGGGCTTGCAGGCCTCTTACTTCCTCTTCATGGTTCTCCTTCATGAAGAGTAGCTCCTCCTTGAGAGCCTCGATCTCTGTCTCCAGCTGCAGCTACGTGACATTGGTATAATCAGTGACATGGATGTCACTCTCCACAGATAGGCACATCTCATATTTGATTCTGAAGTCATCAGCAGCAAGAGGGGAACTGTCGATCTGCAGAGTGATGCTAGCATTGTCCACAGTATTTGCAAAGATCTGAGCCCTCAGGCCCTCCATGAACTTGAAGTAATGGCCCGTCTCTGACCTGGGGTCCCTTCCTCTCCAGGTGTTCCTGGATTTTGTTCTCCAGCATCCAGTTTTCAGTCTCCAGGTTCCTCATTCTGTTCAGGTGGAAGGCCAGGCAGTCGTTCAGGCTTTGCGTGGTTTCCTTCTCATTCTGGATGCCTCCCATTCCTGCCAGACCCCCAGCCATCCCCGCGGCCAGGGCCCCAGACCCCAAGCCACCTCAGAAGCTGGTGGAGCAGGACACGGAGATCTGGGAAACAGAGCCCCCAGTGCCTGCATAGACAATGGCCAGGCTGCTGACCTGATCGAGGCTGTAGCTGGGTGCCTGGAGGGAGTCCAAGGACCAGCAGTTGGTGGAGAAGCTAGAGTGAATGGTGAAGCTCATGCTGTCTGGGGAGGAGGTCAGGAGGATAGAACTCGGGCTTTGCCGATGACACATAAAATGTTATTAAACAACGGGTTTCTATTTAAGCCAGTATAACGCGGCTTACTTTTTTAAATTAAAATTTTTGTCTTTATAAATTACCAATTTTCAGGTTTTCTATTATAGCAGTACAAAATGCTATAACAGAATTAAGACATAGTTTAAATGTATAATATACAATAAGTAGGCAAATATTTGAAAATACCAATAATAAATTGCCATAAAATATTCCTGGTGTAGTGAGCCAGAGGGATTATCATCAAAGTTTTTCAGATTTTTTTATGATGTCAAAATTACTTGGATTTGAATTATTGTGATGTCCAATAACTGATTTGGATGATGAGAGAAGGGAAGAAGGTGATTTGTCAAAGGGTATTAGGCTTACTTTCCAAATTTGGCTGATGATTTATTGGCAGCATTCATAGCTATTGGGTTGCTCTGATGATGTGACACGTTAACTAGGATCTCGGTCATATATTTTGAAAGACCACCATAACTTCTAGAATCCTTTATTGCTTTAGGAACTTTGTTGCTTAGCAATTTATTGAGCCAAGGCATTTCTGCTAATTCAGGCTATACTGCCTCACTCTTATTTCAGGTATTCTTCCAGGAAAACCAGCTAGAACTACACTGAGAAAGTGAACTTTTTTGGGGGAAATGTACATCTGTAGAGGGTCTCTTAGTGCAGCCAGATCTTCCCTTTCTAAGATTTCCTCTGCATCTACGAGAGATTAACTCAGAGCCTGACATCAGTAAGGTCTGAAAAGAGACATGTCTCAACTATTCTGTCAGAAGGCTGCTACCTATGAAGCTTCATCTACATAACAAGAACCCTGGCTTCCACAACCCTCCTTATCTTAATTTAACTGAAGTATTTGTTTTTCTATTGATTTCAAATTTTTGGACAAAGCTTAACTCATTCAACCAATTGCCTGTCAGAAAGTCTGAATCTACCTATCACCTGTATGCCTTCCACTTCAACATATCCCACCACCTTAGGCCAAACCAATGTACACTTTACATGTAATAATTTGTAATTTTACCTGCAATTCTTGTTTCCCTATAATGCATACAACCAAACAGTAATCTGACCACAATCGGCACACTTTCTCAGGACCTTTTGAGACTGTTCCTTTGGACATGGCCACTTTAAAATACTTTACAAAATTCGATTTTTTCATTGACAGGTCTTAATAATACATAATAATGTCTTCATTTACAAACAACTAGAAAATTTCCCTTGTACAACTGAACTAAGGATTTTACTTCTAGTTTAAAATAATAACAATAATATGAAATACTATATATTTAAGGTTTATCCAGCTTGTATTTCCATATGAAATGAATTAAAGAGTTAGATAAAGAGGTAATATCTAGAGTAAATTTAAAAAGTAAAACCACAATTGCAAAATTATAACTGAGACAGTGAAAGAGATCTGACCTAACCAACCCCATCTTGCTTTTTTTTTTAAAAAAGAGTAGAAGTAGTATTTATTAAATGCCTGTTTGATTTACAAATTAGGACACCATTGTTTGATTTCTTAAGTCCTGCAATATAATTGGTTAACTATAAAAAGCAGAATCTTTTTTCCATTTTTTCTTTTTTTAAAATTAAAGCCATTTTTTTTAATTTGGTGCATTTGTTTGCATTCATTTTATGTGTACATGTGTTTATTTGCATAGTTTTAATCAACGGTTAATATGTCATTAATGTTTTCATTTATCTATTTTATCACAAACTCATTCCATTTTCTTTTATGGCTTTTGTAACGCTAAGAGCTTCTTTTTAAATAAGAAAATTAGCATTGTGAAAAAAAGTCAAACAAATATACAGGCATAAGTTTCCGCTTTTGTTTTTATTTTTTATTTTTCTTTAACTTCCTTAATACAAGTGCAGAATGTGTAGGGGTGTCAGCTAGGTATACATGTGTCATGGTGGTTTGCTGAACCTATCAACTCATTATCTATGTTTTAAGCCCCTTAGGCATTAGCTATTTGTCCTAATGCTCTCCCTCCACTTGCCCCCACCCCCCAGTTGGTCTCGGTGCATTTTGTTCCCCTGTCTGTGTCCATGTTTTCTCATTGTTCAACTCTCACTTATGAGTGAGAACAGGTGGTGATTATTTTCTGTTCCTGTGTTAGTCTGCTGAGGATATGACTTCCAGCTTTATTCATGTCCCTGCAAACGACATAATCTCATTACGTTTTATAGCTGCATAGTGTTCCTTGGTGTATATATAGCACATTTTCTTTATCCAGTCTATTATTTATGGGCATTTGGATTTTTCCATGTCTTTGCTATTATATATAGTGCTGCAGTAAACACAGGTGTGCATGTATCTTTGCAGTACAATGATTTATATTCTTTTGGGTATATAACCAGTAATAAGATTGCTGGGTCAAATGGTATTTGTGGTTCTAGATCCTTGAGGAATCGCCACACTGTATCCCAAAATGGTTCAACTAATTTACATTCCCACCAACAGTGTAAAAGCATTCCTATTTCTCCACAGTCTCTCCAGCATCTATTGTTTCTTGACTTTTTAATACTGTAATCACCATTCTGATTGGCACGATATAGTATCCCATTGTAGTTTTGATTTGCATTTCTGCAATGATTAATGATGTTGAGTTTTTCTCATGTTAGTCAACCACATAAATTTCTTCTTTTGAGAAGTGTCTGTTCACATCCTTTGCCCACTTTTCAATGATGTTGTTTGTTTTTTTCTTGTAAATTTGTTTAAGTTCCTTGTAGATTCTGGATATTAGATCTTTGTCAGATGAGTAAATTGCAAAAATTTTCTCCCATTTTGTAGATTACCTGTTCATTTGGATGATTGTGGGTTTGTTAGTTTGTTTGTTTTTGCTGTGCAGAAGCTTTTTAGTTTAAATAGATTCCATTTGTCAGTTCTGGCCTTTGCTGCCATTTCTTTTGGTCTTGAAGTCTTTGTCCATGCCTATGTCTTGAATAGCATATTCAAGTATTGCCTATATTTTCTTCTAGGATTTTATGGTTTTGGGCTTTACATTTAAGTCTTTAATCCATCTTGAGTTAGTTTTTGTATAATGTGTAAGGAATGAGTTCAGTTTCAGATTTCTGCATATGGCAGGCCATTTTTCCCAGCACCATTTATTGAATAGAGAATCCTTTCCCAGTTGTTTCTTTTTGTCAGATTTGTTGAGGATCAGATAGGTATAGTTCTGTGGTGGTATTCCCGAGGTTTCTGTGTTGTTTCATTTGTTTATATGTCTGTTTTTGTACCAGTACCATGCTGTTTTGAATACTATAGCCTTGTTGTATAGTTTGAAGTCAGGCAGCATGGTGCCTCCAGTTTTGTTCTTTCTGCTTAAGATTATCTTGGTTATACAGGCTCTTTTATGGTTCCATATGAAATTTAAAGTAGTTTTTTCTAATTCTTGGAAGAATGTCAATGGTAGTTTGATGGGAATGTCACTGAATGTACAAATTAATTCTGGGCAGTATGGCCATTTTCATAATATTGATTATTCCTTTCCATCAGAATGGAAAGTTTTTCCATTTTTTTGGTGTCCTCTTTTATTCCCATTTTTTGTAGTGCAGTGATTTGTAGTTCAGTGGTTTGTAGTTCTCCTTTCAGAGGTCCTTCACATCACTTTTATCTGTATTCCAAGGTATTTTACTATGTTTATAGCAATTGTGAATGGGAGTTCATTTATGAATTTGCTCTTTTTTTGTCTATTGTTGGTGTATAGGAATTCTTGTGATTTTTGCACATCGATTTTGTATCCTGAGACTTTGCTGAAGTTGTTTATCAGCTTATGGATTTTTTGGGCTGAGACGATGGGGTTTTCTAAATATTGAATCATATTGCCTGCAAACAGAGACAATTTGACTTTCTCTTTTTCTATTTAAATACGCTTTATTTCTTTCTCTTGCCTGATTTCTGTGGCAAAAAATTCCAGTACTATGTTGCATAGTAGTGAGAGGGGGCATCCTTGTCTTGCACCAGTTTTCAAAGAGAATGCTTCATCTTTTACCCTTTCATTATAATACAGTCTACGGGTTTGTCATAAATAGCTCTTATTATTTTGAGATATGTTCAGTCAATTCCTAGTTAATTGAGAGTTTTTAGCTTGAAGGTATGTTGAATTTCATTGAAGGTCTTTTCTGCACCTGCTGAGATGATCATTTGGTTTTGTCATTGGTTTTGTTCATGTGGTGGATTATGATTTTTAATTGCATATGTTGCATCCCAGGGATAAAATCGAGTTGATCATGGTGGATAAGCTTTTTTAATGTGCTGCTGGATTCGGTCTACCAGCATTTTATTGAGGATTTTTGCAATGAGGTTCATCAGGGTATTGGCCCAGAGTTTTCTTTATCTGTTGTGTTTCCGCCAGGTTTTGGTATCAGGATGATGCTGGCCTCGTAAAATGAGTTAGGGAGGAGTCCCTCCTTTTAAATTGTTTGAAATAATTTCAGAAAAAAAAAAAAATGGCACCAACTCTTCTTTGTACCTCTGATAGAATTCAGCTGTGAATCTGTCTGGTCCTGAGCTTTTTTTGGTTGATAGGCTATTAATTACTGCTTCAATTTCAGAAATTATTTGGCTATTCAGGGATTCTACTTCTCCCTTGTTTAGTCCTGGGAGAGTGTACGTGTCCATGAATGTATTCATTTATTCTAGATTTTCTAGTTTATTCGCATAGAAGTGTTTATAGTATTCTCTGATGGTAGTTTGTATTTCTGTGAGACCAGTGGTGATATCCTGTTTATCACTTTTTATTGTGTCTGTTTGATTCTTCTCTCTTTTCTTCTTTATTAGTCTAGCTAATGATCTATCTATTTTGTCAATTTTTTTCTAAACACAGCTCCTGGATTTTTTAAAGGGGGTTTTGTGCCTCTATCACATTCATTTCTACTCAGATCTTAGGTTTTTTTTTTTTTTTTTTTTTTTCCTTACTGCTATTTTTTTTTTTTTTTTTTTTTTTTTTCTCCATTTTTTTTTTAATTGTGATATTAGGGTACCTATTTGAGATCTTTCTAGCTTTCTGATGTGGGCATTTAGTGCTATAAGTTTCCCTCTACACACTGCTTTAGCTGTGTCCCAGAGATTCTGGTATGTTGTCTCTTTATTCTCATTGGTGTCAAAGAACTTCTTTATTTCTGCCTTAATTTCATTATTTACCCAGGAGTCATTCAGGAGCACTTTTCAATTTTCACTTAGTTGTGTGGTTTTGACTGAATTTCTTAATCTTGAGTTCTAATTTTATTACACTGTGGTCTGAGAGACTGTTTGTTATGATTTCAGTTCTTTTGCATTTGCTGAGGAGTGTTTTACTTCCAATTACATGGTCGATTTTAGAATAAGTTTCATGTTGCACTCAGAATATATATTCTGTAGATTTAAGATGAAGAGTTCTATAGATGTCTATTAGTCCACTTGATCCAGAGCTTAGTTCAAGTCCTGAATATTCTTATTACTTTTCTGTCTCATTGATCTGTCCAATATCAACAGTAGGGTGTTAAAGTCTCCCACTATCATTGTGTGGGTATCTAAGTCTCTTTGTAGGTCTGTAAAAACTTGTTTTATTAATCTGCATGCTCCTGTATTGAGTTCATATATTTTTAGAATAATTATCTCTTTTTGTTGAAATAATCTCTTTACCATTATGTAATGTCCTTCTTTGTCTCTCTCTCTTTTTTTTTAATCTTTGTTGTTTTAAAGTCTATTGTGTCAGAGACTAGAATTGCAACCCTTGCTTTCTTTTACTTTTTATTTGCTTAGTAAATTTTCTCCATCCCTTTATCTTGAGCCTATGTGTGTCTTTGCACGTGAGATGAGTCTCCTGAATACAGTACCCAATGAGTCTTGATTTTTTATCCAGTTTGCTAGTCCGTGTCTTTTAATTGGGGCATTTAGCTCATTTACATTTAAAATTAATACTGTTATGTGTGAATTTGATCTTGTCATCATGATGCTGTCTGGTTATTTTGTACATGAGGTGACGCAGTTTCTTTATAGTGTCATTGGTCTTTATATTTTGGGGTGTGTTTGCTGTGGCTGTTACTGTTTTATATATATATATATATCTTACATATATATATGTATATATAAAACAAACAAACAAACAAAATATATATATATATATATAAAGTAACAGCCACAGCAAACACACACCAAAATATAAAGACCACTATATATATATATATATATATATATATATAGTGCTTCTTGAGGAGCTCTTGCAAGGCAGGCCTGTGACTGATGAAATCCCCACTCTCTTCTGACTTGTTGGGTTTCTGCTGAGAAGTCCACTCTTAATCTGATGGTCTTCCCTTTGTAGGTGACCTGGTCTTTGTCTCTGGCACCCCATGTGACAGGAGCAGCTGTGTGGCTGAGCCAGTTCCAGAGCCATGGGTTAGAATGGGATTTGGGGATGCCTAAACACATTGCCCTCTACTGAGCTGCAGATGGTGAAACTAAAAGAGGTAATACTCCCTCTTGGGCTTTGGGGTTGCAGACACCCCTTCCACTCAGGGCAACACAACTGATCTTGCAGTGGGCCCTTCATGGCGCCTACTCATGCGGTACTCGAAGTGTCAGCACTTGGAGTGGCTGGCTGGACGCTGCACTCACTAGCTCACATGCTCCCTCCTGCCGGGGCTGAGCATGCCGTCACAGTGGTTGCAGGCTGGAGCACAAGCCAGATGTTACCTGGGTAGACAGGCTCTCTCTGCTGTGAGCCTAGCAAAGCGGCTGAGAAAAATGACCCCCCCGCAACCCAGGAACAACTGAGCGCAAGAGTATAGCTTTATCTCCCTATAATTTCATCTCCAACCAAACCAGTCATCACTCTTGACTCACAGACCACCCCCATCCACCACATTACCTTTAAAAATCCTGATCCACAAATGCTTGGTGAGCCTAATTTGAGTAATGATAAAACTCTGGTCTCCTCCGCAGCCAGCTCTGTGTAAGTAACTTTCTATTGCAATTCTGCTGTCTTGATAAATCAGCTCTGTCTAGGCAGTGAGTAAGATGAACCTGTTAGGCAGTTACAAAGTCATCTTGGGAAGTATCCATGTCACTTACACAAACAGGAAGTGAACTTCAAATTTAAATTCTCTTTGAAAGAACAAATAAAATATGTAAAACTGATAAAAATAGATAAGTTAAAAGGTGTTTAATAAGTCTACAACTCTAACATTTTGGGCTTTTATTTATTTATTTTTTGCCAGGGCAGGTAGCCTCTGATACACCTTTGTTGATTCCTGGTACTTCTTGGTAATTTAATAGGAGATGCTTTATATAAAGCAAAATCACCTTTTTTCTCCAAATGCATTATTTCTTACATGAGTTTATTGTCTGGAGGACACATATTCATAACATACAGTATGTGAAATATGAACTATTCCAAAAATACATTTATATTTTTCCCACTCTATACAAATATCTTTTCTTTAGAACTCAGCAAACTATACTGTATTATTTTCTAACATCTTCAACTTATTTTACACTGCTCATCATTTCGTCTCTAAAATTGAATCAAAAGCAATGAATTCTTTAAAATATTTACTGCATTTAATTACACCTGAAATATGTGTGGATTTTAAAAGGCACCTCCAATGTGAGGTGCAATTAAACTGATCATATTATTAACACAAAAATGAATAGAAACAGACATTTTTTATCTTTATGTGCACACTATTTAACACTGCCCTCTTTACCTTGTTTATAACTATACTTAGGCAAAGATCAGTGCCCTTTTTTATGTAGATCGATGCTCCCTTTGTTTTTAAACATCAACTTTAAAGAGAATATGTTGAGTCATACTCATATTTACTGTCATGCTAGTGGTTTTACACATAAAATTCATTTTAGAGTAGTTACATATACAAATTTTGTTATTATTTTATTAATGTGTACATTTCTTAGAGCCTAATTTTTAAGTCTGAATAATCAATAACAGATTAACAGTGGCCTACATGGTGTGCATTTCTTATCACTGCAGTTGAAATCACCATTTTATTATATGTTACCGTTATATTGGGGTTCAGGGGTTTAGGGTGCCCTCAGCTCCCCTGAGAGGACGTTTATCCAGGTTCTTCGTCTCCTGCCTTCTCAAGAATGAGGGAGGGGATCACCTCACAGCGTGCAGTAAATGCCAGACTCAAAAGTGTTTACAGAATGTGATTTATTTAAAGAGAGAGAGAACCAGGAGGAGAGAGAAAGAAACAGCTAACTCTCACACTGAGTGAGAGAATTCCAGAAAGATAGAATCCAGGAGGCGAGGAAAACGGCTTCCACACTGAATGGAAGGACATAGAGAGAGATGGAGTTTAGGCAAGGAAAAGCGGCTTCCACATTGGGTGGAAGGGAACCCCAGAAAGGGAAAATCCAGGAGGGGAAAGAGAGCTCCCACCATGTGGGAGGGGATTCCAGAGAGCTGGAAATCCGGTGTGGGTGAAGGAGCAGGGAAATTTATCCTGGGAGAAACTCCCACCTCCCAAAGTTCCTCTGGCTAATGAAAGGAGTTCCTTAGAATTTTCACTGGAGCGATTGACTTTTTGTTTCTTCCTGTGCCCACAAAATTTAAACAGAAACCATTAAATCTCCCGGACGGGACAGCGATGGGAGGGGGCATGGTGCTGGGAAGTTCTTGCCCTTAAAACAACGCCCCCTCGTGGACCCTGAAAAGAGAACACATTCCCTCATTCCCTCTAGATTGATGTCGTCTGTTCTGTGGACACTCACAGTTATTTGAATGCATAAATTAACAACTGAATATGGGTTCTGGTTTTCTCAATGACTGATTCATGAAGTAACTTGGGAACTCCTGGGATATTATATTGAACTGATGAATTTTTCATTAGAGGTCCTTTTATAAACTTTTTATCTCTTGAGTCAATACTTAAGTTTAAATCTAGCATTCACCAAGCAGCTTACTGTTCCTTCTTATGTTAATGAGAAGGCTAATTGCAAATTTCCCTAGGTAATCTCAATGTCAATTATTCATGAATCACTGACAACAGACATGACATTTCCAAATGACAGCTTTCAATCCTTTTGTTTACAAGTTTAAATATATGCAGGTTGATATAAAAGACTTTAAACACTAAAGTTGACAAAACCTAAGTTTATCAGGAAAGATAATAACATTTCTGAAACCAGAATACCTTATATGTTGGTTTTGAATTTACTTATGGCTAACAGGGAAAAAAAGGAAACATTATTTCAAGTTTATCTTTAATTACTTTATTGAACTGATGATCTTGAATGAAAAATATTCCATACTAAAAATACTTCATCTGATTGATACATGGCTTTTCTTCTGAGTAACAAATAAGGTTATAAGATTAAATTGCAATACAAATTAATACAAGAACATTATGTGAAATTTGCCTTTATGATATTTTCTAGTTTTTTCTCTAAATAATTGGTTCTTCTATACTTAGTGAGTTGTAAATGCTTCTATTTGTGGCATCTGCTTATACTCATATTGATACATTTATATCATGGTATGTATGTCATTTTGAAAAACAAATTTATCTGTAGCAATAATTGTTTTCCATGGTAGTTCCAAATACTTGCATTGCTCTGTGACAATTTTATGTTTGTCACTCACTGTCTCTGAGGTTTCTTGGGTTTTTTAGTATATTCTTAATAGTTTTATGGTCTAGCATCTTCTAGAATTAAAAATAAAATTTGTATTCCACATTTTTGCACTTTTTTGGCTCAGGTTCTTTTTTCTTTCTTAAAACATAATTAGACCAAGAGGCAGAGTTTTTCTGGTCCCCATTTCAAACATTTAGATCATCCTAAGAATATGGGTCCATTGACTTGAACTTCCAACCCAGAATATTTTTAAAACATTATATTTAACCAGCATTTCTATGGCATAGTGCATATGTATGTATGTGTGTGTGTGTGTGTTTGTGTGTGTGTATAGGCAAGTATGTATGTAAAGGGTTCCTCCCAAATTTTTAGCATGTCGATTATAAATCCAAGTAATATTAAAAAGTTATTTCAATGATCTTTATAACAAGGGACTGCGTTAAGGAAAATTGCCTGTGTTTCAAAGGCAGGAATTTCCCAATACCATACCTCCATCCATGCCCCCATCTGGAGTACCAGAGAGATATCAAATGTAAAGTTCTTTGTCTAACTTTCCTGGGCGTAGACTGGGTAGAAATTTCAGATCGGCTTCTTTGTTCAGAAAGCCCACCAAAAGCCCTGGGGGGAGGGGCTCTGTTGTGGGCTCAAGCAACCAGCCTGGGATCAGAGTCAAAGATTAATCACTCCAGAAGAAGTTTGAAAGAACTCCTCTTATTGGATAAGAACATGAATGGGGCAGGGATAACTTCAAAGTTAAAACCCCACAGTCCCTTACCTGTGTGGTATTCCCTCTCTGGGATCCCCTCCCACAACAACGTGGGAGGTGTCTTTCCCTCTCTATCTGTGCAGACATCCCTTTCGGATTCTCCTTCCATGGCAGCATGGGAGCTGTCTCTCTTTCTCTCTCTCTGCCTAATGAATCACTTTCTGCTAAACTCTTTGGGTCCTGTATTTACTTGAACAGTATGCTCACTGTGCCTCCAGGGCTCCTTTCCCTATTTTTGGGGCAAAGAGAGGCCAAGAACCTTGGGCACATCAAATCAGGGAGGGAGCTAATCCCCATCTCATCCCGTGACCTGGTTACAATAAGGACAACTGAGTAAAAACAGAGGGTTTCAAAGGATAAAATTACAACAAATTTAACTTAAATTTCTCAGTTGTCTTGATTTGAGATTCTATGTTGAGGTAACACTTGATTCCATAATATAGAACAAGTGTTCTGACCTGTTAAGGAAAGCAGGTTAGCTTTATAGACAGAAACAGGACAGAAGTATACAGAAACAAAGAGCAAAAAGCAGGCTGGTCATTTCATAGTTACTCTCCTTGTAAAGCAGGGGCAAGAGAACAATAGAAAAATAACCGATTGGCTAACATCACATCTTCATTATCATGCAAATTGACACTGGCCTGTTTATAAAATTAGGCTGTTATCTCTCTCTCCTGATTTCTCAAAAGGCTCAGTTTCAGTTTGATGACATGGAACTTCACCATGAGCGATTCTTTTGAGTTTTAGTTTGGTCTGTTGGGACCCAGAGCAGAAGCTTAGTCCAAAGCAATGGCCTCCAGTTGTTTTTATTTAATTGTTTGATACCGTGATTAGAAAAAAATATTTTTCAAGGTATAAAAATGTTTAACTGCATACTTTTTAAATGAAATAAAAGGTGAAAGAATATTTTTGGTGAAGACTAAATAAAATATTAAAAGTCTACCCTGGACCAGGCATGCTGCAACCAGCTTCTGCCTTGGGCAGAGGCATCTGGGTGAGAGGAATGCTGTTGTGCCCCCAGACTGAGAGATACCAGCTCTCCCACTGTTCACAGGACAGTTTGTTTCCACCTTCAGTGGCCTAGTGAAAGGGGTGGTGTCACAGCTCTGGCTTGGGGATCCCTGAGATCTGGGCCTTCACTTCAGAAGTTTCACCACTCTTCACTCCCATAGTCTGGTCACTGCTTACAGCTCAGCAAGACAACTAGGGACACGTTATAACCCCTTTTCTCCTGAGGTTTAGTAGTTTCCAGGTTCCTGTCCTGCCAGCAAGAATAATGAAGTTACACAGACACTGGAGAGTGAGCAAGGCAGGGAAAAGTTTTGTTGAGTGACAGAAAGAAATCCCTCAGTAGAGAAGGGACCCAAAAGTTGGTGGCCCTCTGGGTAAGAGGGGACCTGAAAGCAGGTAGTCCAACATGTGGCTGAGTCCAGGGTTTTTATGGGTGCAGAGTAAGGGACTGTGTGCTGAGTGGTTCATGGGCAAGCCGAGAAAAAGCACCATTTGATTGGCTAAAAGGCAAAAATAAAGTTTTCACTCTAGTCAATCATGAACTTCATCCAGAACTGGTGGCTGGGTTTTCGAGTTTCAGGATGTTTTTGGCCAGAAGGTTGGGTTTTATTGAAGACCTGCGCTTGTCTGCCTAGGAATTTGTGTGTCTCCTGCCATTTTCAAAATGTCAAATACTAACTTATGTCCTCTAAACACTGTAATTAACCAAATTTCCATTAAGTGTTTGCTTAACCCTGTGTTTTCCTGATCTTTAGCTTTTGTTTTCTGCTATTTATGGTCTTCTAGCTTTTCCCATTATGATTTATTGGTGAAACCTTTTTTGGACCTCTATTATTATACTTTTAATGTCATTGCGATTTTTACATATACAAAACTAACGCTTTAGGTATTTTATATAACGATTTTTTAAGGGAAAGAGAGTTGCAGTTTCTAACTTACCATTCAAAAAGAATAGCAAAAATATATATAGCCAAATGCCTACCATATTCAAGATTAGAATCATTCTATAGTTAAATTAATACTTTATATACTTTGATGGTTGCATATGACTGTTTCTGTTTAATAATATAATGAAACTTGGAGAGTTTAAAGAATTTTCCCAAAGTTCCATAGCTAAAAACTGTATGAGCATGTGTTCAAATCATGACCACCCTAAAAACAATGAATGTGTGCTTGCTTGCTTTCTCCCCTGCTAGATAAACTGAATAAAGCTTTCTTAAACAGTAATCCATGCCTAAAATGCATGTCTGAGTCTCCATAACAGCATAGCAAATTAATCAAATCCACTGTTTAGCTGACTTAATTTACTCAATTGAGCATTTCAACGTAATGCTTTTTATTCCAAGTATACCAAACTACTTTGTAATTTCTAATTCATCCCTACGTTTCACACTTCTGAGGTTTTCTGTAAAAATCTCATGTAGAAAGATCATTTGTCCTTCTTATATCTAATAGAACTTATCCTAAACTTTCTGGCATGTCACTAGAAACAAATCCACCCTCCTATAATATGTATATAGATTTCCATTATCTACCTAAATCATACTGCCTAGTGTCATGGAGTTGACTCTATATTTTTTTCTGAATCTTGCTGTTAGAGAGAAAGGTCCTTATCTTGATTGACTTTGCAGCTAGATTGGATAGCATTTCCTACAATGCAGCCTTCAGTAAGTTTGTGTTGAATGAATACATGCATTGTGCTGCGGTTCTTCATCACTCATTTCTATTTGTAGACATGTTTACAGTCTATGCCGCTTTCCTTGTTACCCTGTGTATTTAACAATGGCTTATATTTGTCAACCACGTGATAAATCACCTGGCTATACTAATGCTGCAGCATTAATCTGGCATTTCTCTGGTTCTCTGCCTCTTGTCTCAACATTGCACTTTCACTCTTCCCAACTGCTTATTAATAATCCTCAAGGCTTTGGGGAATTTAACCTTTGGTATATAACCACAGTTTTAATTACCTCACTCTTTACGTTAATGGTCTTCCAAGGAGTGTTCAGTGACCACAGAGCTACAAGGTCTTGCACTCTTCTGTTTGTATACTCTAATGGGATTTATGAAACACATTGGTCACCCAGGCCAGAACTCAAAATGGCCATCATGGTTACTGCCCCATCTATCATGGCAAAATTTTAAAACAAAAGAGATTAAAGTAAAAAGTTAAAAGATGCTTCTTCATCCTATTCTTATTTTCCCTCATATACTAGAGCATGTGCTTATGTATACATATAAACCCACCCCCTTAACTGTATTGCATTTTGAATAAGAAGTACTGCGAGTGAGTGATGTGTGTTTGTGTATGCGTGTGCATATTTGTGCATTTTTTTTTGGTCATAATTGTTTCTTTTGTTTAAGGACAAAAAGAAATGTACATGTACTCCGAAGGAAAGTAATGGACTCATTCTGATTGCCACATCTCTCTTATTTCTCTGAAATGTGATTTTCCTTGATTCAGTCTTCTCTGTTACAAGCAGGGTATGAAATGTTATTTATCAAAACGATTTTAGATTTCCAGCCTCCAGAACTGTGTGAAATAAATTTCTGTTTTTCATAAATTACCAAATCTGTGCTATTTTGTTACGGCAGCACAAGTGGACTAAAATAGTGCCTAATTCAATCATTGAATTCCTTGGATTTCTGGAGTGATAGTTTTGAATCAACAGATAAAAAGAGTCAGTAGTGCAAATCAATGATGTTTGCATAAACTCTTAATGAATATTTATTCAAAGAGCATGGTAAATAGTATTCCTCATCTTTATGGGGTTTTTAATAACTCTCACAAGGAGTTCTAAAAAAAGTTAATGGCAGTACTAATGCATTAATAAAACAAGAAACTTCAATGTTTATTACCTTTAAAAAAGAGTATTTTTATATCATGTCACTCTAGAAAGGAATGTGATATGGTTTGGCTGTGTCGTCACCAAAATCTCAATTTGAATTATATCTCTCAGAATTCCTGCAAGTTGTGTGAGGGACCCAATGAAAGGTAATTGAATCATGGGGGCAGGTCTTCCTTGTTCTATTTTTGTGATAGTGAATAAAAGTCATCAGATTTGATGGATTTATCAGGGTTTTCTGCCTTTGCTTCTTTCTCATTCTCTCTTGCTGCCACCAAGTCAGAAGAGCTTTTGGCCTCCCGCCGTGATTCTGAGGTCTCTCCAGCTATGTGGACCTACCAGTAAGTCCAATGAGAGCTTCTTCTTCCCACTCTCGAGTATGTCCTTATCAGTAGCGTGAAATTGGACTAATACAGAATGTGTCCTAAAATCATAAGTATTTGATGCAGAAAAGTTTAGTTTCATGTTGTTTCCTACACTTAGTATTGCTTCAAATTGATTAAAACTAATTTTTAATCTATTTTCAGTGGATGGCATATATAAAATATACATGATTTTTCCCTAGGTCATTGTAGAAGATACTGTTTCTTTGAACTGAGGGAGGCTGAAGTAGATAATTTTTTTTCTTCAAATTCAAGTAGATAATTTTTTTCTTCAAATTCAACTTTTCTTAGTCCTGCAGATTTTAGTAGCTCAATTGTGGTGACATTAGGAGGTTGATGAGGTTCCAAGTTATACACCCTTATTTCAGACAATGGGGTCTTCTTTTATCATTGTTATAGATTGGACTACCACAGCCATTGTCACTGAAGAAAGTAGTTAAAATAAAGTTTAAATCCCACTAAAATGGATTGTTTTCGTGTTTTTTAACTCCACTAGTTTATGATCTGTGATTATATGATTCAGGTGGTTTGTGGAAACAAACCCAACTCAATTTTTACCAGGTGTAAAATATACAGAGGTAGAAATATCTTGCTGCAGCTTTCGAAATAGATTAAACATGCAAATATGTCTGAAATAAAATAATATGCAATTTAAATGTATAACCAAATAATAAAAACAAATTTGCATAAAATTAAAGAAATTGTACACTTAAAAATTTGCTTCAAAACCAGTTGAAGTTGTCATAAATTAAACTGTGTGCAACATTATATACGTTATCCATGTACTATGTCTTTTAGTTTCCTCCAAACGCTTGGCTCATGTTATTTTGTGAGAGCTGTGGTATTACAAGGTACAGAACCAAGACACAGTCTAATGATCATGTTTACAATTTGTGTATTTCAGTTAGATCATTCAGCCTAGGTCCTTTATTTCATTAACTGTAGGAAAAAAAGGAAGAAATAGTTTTCTTGCTTATAGTAGATTGTTTTAGTATGATGAGGATTATTTTAGGGAATAGTACTGGGGATGTGCAAACACACAGACTGTGGACCATCATTCATGTTATATCAAAACTACATTAAATAAAATGATGTTATCTGAAGACCTATTGTATTTAATCAGTTAATTAATAATTGCTACTTTCCCCACAAATGAGTTATATTCTTGCTGTTATAATTACTTTTGTTTTAAATCTGGTCTATTAGCTTACATTATAAATTCCAGGATACATTTTTTTTTTTTAAGCTACAGCTTTAGTTTATTGTTCAACAACGACCACAACAAATATTTCTTGATTATTTGCCAATGGTTAAAATAAAGCAATACAATTTCCTGGGTATTGTTACATTAGTTAAATTCTTATTTCCATTTCTCAAAAATTTTATTATTGGAATTGGGGAATGATAACATATTCTGTTATTCAACAGAATCTTTTTGTGGCACCTAGTGAGTTAACTTTAACCTAATAACATTTGAAATAATAAATATATTGTGAATAAAGTCATTCATTTAAGAACCATTTATTGAGTCTAGTTAGTAAAAGCATTAGACTAAGAATCTCAATTTAAGATGCATCAAATTAAATTCCTATAAACAAATAGATCAGAGATAGAGAAAGAAGTAGAGACATAAAATCATATTACGTGGATGTTGTGGATAAAATATCTACAGGAATACTAAGTAAAATACTCTATATTTTCCTCTTTGATTCTTGTTGAAAAGAGTAGGAATAAGAAAGTCAGAACATTTGTGTGAGGAATCACGGATATCTAATTCTATAGCTAAATTTTTCAGTCAAAGCAGAGATTTGTGAGAGAATCAAGAATTATGTGTGTAGGGATTTGTGAGAGAGTCAACAACTGTGTGCATATCTATTTATGTGTTTAGGTGTCTGGGTGATATGATCCTTCTTAAAAAAATAGTAAACTAGTTTTTAGATGAGAAAATAGACTGGGAAGTAATTACTGATAGTATGAACCATTTAGAAGCTTAATTTTTGAGAATGAGTTTCATAATAGTTTGACAAATTAGTCACACTTAACCATAGTAATGATAATTAATGCAGAGCCAGAAAGGCAATGTCTCAGGACACATTATAAATTTCATATCCAGATATCCTTGATTTCAGGGTTTGGGATGAAGATTTGATATAGGGTGGAGTTTAGCCTCCCAATGAACTTGAGTCCATTACTCTGAAGATTGCATTGATGTAGAATGAAAGATTTAAGCAGATTTACAGTTAACATTTGTGAATAAAACTGCATTTGCACTGAATAAATATTATATATTCTTTGATCTTATTCACCAAATTGGAAAAGTGCTGTTAGAAAAAGTTTAAAGATTAATATAAATTTATAAAAATGGCATCTAAAAAGCCTTCTCTTTTTACGAGCAGGCCTTATACATGCCAAGTAAGAATTAAGTTATGGTTCATAACATGTCTGCTTCATGATTATAATTTTTAGAGTGCTGAAAGACTATTAGCAATAGTTAAGGATAAACAATTATCTGGAATGTATTATATGCCAGATATTGAACTAAGCACTTTATGTATTATCCTAATTCATTTACACAGTAACTCAGAGATACGTACGTTTAATATCCAGAGTGTTGAAAATATAAAAATTGAATAAGAGAAGGTTATTATCTCACCAATACCACAATTATTTCAACAATGAGACTCTCTTCTTGAAGTTCCAATCTTCAGATATAAATACAAATTGTAGATGTAATATTAAAACCGTAACAGGTAGTTTATGAGAAGACGTTAAGCGCAGCCAAAATGTCTTTCACAGACCTTCTGCTAAGAGGTGGGATCTATTTCTTTACTCCTTGAGTCTGGCTTATCATAACTTGGTTTGGCCAATAATGAGGCAAAAGCGATGGGTGAATTTTAGTCTAGGTTTCAAAAAGATTTGCCACTATGCTTTATGTCCACTTGCAGCACCGCTCTATCTCTGCTTTCTTGTGAGGAAGCCCAGGAAGAAAAGATCTCAGAGGAAGAGAAAGTCAGTCACTTAAATTAGGCCAATTAAGGTTTGCCCCGAACCTAACCACCAGCTGCATACAACCAAATAAAGACCTCCATGTGAAAGCAGCAAAGAAACCACCCCACCAACCTTTACAATCATGAGAAATAACAAATCTTTATTGAGTCCAAAGTTTGTGGTGGTTTGTAAGCAGCTATTGATAACTGAAACAACCACATTTAAAAGAGAGATTTTAATAAAATAGCAATGAAAGCTATATGTATTTTTAAAAGAAACAAGCTTGCATTTTGTAATTTACCTTTGTTTTACATATATATGAATTTTTTTCATTTTTGAGAAGTAACTACTTCTCAAAGGTGATTGAAGGAGTTTATAAAGCAGATGAGGTATTTTATTTCATCTTCAATTTCATAGCTACCCAGTGTATGGGATTATTAAATAGTAAATACCAGCAATTTGTAATTTTGCTTCTAGAAGATTAAGCATGTGGGAGTTTGTAAAATGATAAACTAAAATATATGTATATAGGTACACATGTATTTATATGCTATTTGATGAAACTAATGGGAACTTTTTACAACAAACTATTATCACAATTAGAGGGAAATGTATAAAAATGTTCTACATGTGAACATTTTAGGTGTTTGAGTACTATAGTCTTCTAATCATTTTAAAGTTATACTTAATAAACTAGTTCTGATAAAATATTTTAGAGAATCTCTATTTGAGATTATGCTAAATTCTAAATATCTTTAACGGGAGTCATATAAAAATAGTAATATACTCATGATATTTGAAAAGCAAAAAAAATAATAAAAATAATTTATATGAGTGAGATAAAGAGAATACTAGAAAGTCAGAAGTCATCATTTATTGCATAATTACAGACTGTATTATGTTTTATTCACTATTTACTTACATGGCATGAGTTAGAAAAATGGTAAATAATTAAAATCATAAAAATGAGTTAAAATGCATTTCATAGCCAAAAGTAATTATTTAGAGTACTTATAAAAACATTGTATTTACTAACAGATTAAAATATCACCTGTGTGTCTTTTTAGGTATCAAATGTGATTAGCATACATTGTAAAATAATCACTTGCTAGATCTCTGAAAATAAAACTGTTTCAGAAATGTTGAAATTTGTGTTTCTTCAATGAATTGATTAAAATATAGAACAATGCTTTAATTACTCAGATTATTAAAATGATGTCTATTATTGTGTTTTGAAATTAGCACACAAGAAGAATTTCTTAGTAATGACATTTAAAATATATTTATTTTATTAAGTGATACTAATGAACTAACATCTAATGTAATTGCTGTAATCTTACTAGCAAGAAATCTGTTATGTAATCTCTTTTAAAGATAAGCTATTTTAACATGGTAAATTATTTGCTTTATGTTTATATTACTGTCAATTTATATGTGTGTATGTGTATACATATATATACACACAAAATATATGTATACACACTTAAATCACCTACATTAGAAAAAAATATACAAATTATCTTTTTCTCTCTATATGTGCATCTATAAATTGCCTTTTCTAGGGGTAGAAGATGACACATTAAAATGTAAAAGTACATGATGATAGAGGGTTATTTGAGTAAGTTGTAGGAAGTTACACAATTGTACATAAAATTCCAACTATTTTGTTAGCTGTTTTTCAAGTTAAGTTGTTGGTATGTTATCTGACACTTTTGTACTAGTTTATTTATTTTACTTTGACTGCTTTTATTTATTTATTTTTTTACTAAGCCAGAGCAGCAACATTTTATAGAGTATAACACCAACACTTCTAAATATTAGAACTCTCAACAATTTAAGAAAAAATCTATTTTAAATACTTAACTGAAATACAAATCAAGTAGTATTGACCTAGTTTTTAGTGCAAGATAACTGAACTGAACTATGGAATATATCAACTGTTCGGTTCTTAACATGAATTGGGAGAAGGATCCCAAGTAGAAGTAAAAGAAGCAATTATAGATCAGAAAAGAAGAAGATGCACTAAAGTTGGTAGGAGGAAAAAGGTGGGTTTCATGTTAAATCTATTAATATTTGTGAAGCTCTTCAAATATGCCTGGTACATATGAAGCAACAATGTACCAAGCATATTTGAAGGGCTTTATATGTATTTGTTAAGTAAATTAATAATAGAAGAATGAATAGAATTATGGTGAAATAAAATAATTAAGAAAGCTATTCTTATTGTTAGGTCTAGTGTAGATTAAACAAAAAAGAAAAGTAAGCATAGAGACAATTGTATAATCCACTCATGAGGTAATATAGAACATATTCAATCAAATAACTCTTATTATACGAATTTAAAGATTAAGTATAATTGTTTAGAACCTAACAATTACTCTAACACAGTGATTTCACTTTGAACTCATTAAGACAATTCTATATAAATGTTGGTTTGAGTAAAGAATATATTTTGGTAATGTTAAACATTATTTACATGGTTGTGGTGGTGTTAATAGCTATAGAAATCAGAAGACAGGACAACCTGCTTATCGAAGGTAAACCAAATTATAATGCACCAGCTGGAAAAACTCATGCAAACTATTATAATTGTACTGATACTTGAAAACTTTGTTTTATGATTTTGAATCACATAGCAGGAAGCACAGATGGAGGCAGTGATAACATGAACATTTCCACTTGAAATAGATTAAATTCAACAATCATATTGGATTTCTAATGTATACAAGCACACTCTCTATAACCGGTAGAGGCAGCCTGCTTGCCTCTTAGTGATAAATGTTCTGATTTTGTGTATCATTGCATCTCATTTCAAATGTTGGCAGGATGTAATAATTTCATAATAAATGAAAACATATTTAAGCACATAGTTGGATGCAAACAGCAATTGGTAATCTTCCATATTTATTTCATTTCATTCCATTTATAGTTGCACTTGTAATCAAGAAGAGAGTAAACTAATGATGCTTGGGCCAATATACCAGCATAACCTCAAAAATATTGGAAACATCTAATCAAATGAGAATTTTGTTCAAATGTTAGTGTTTTAAGCAAAACATTATTTTTATATTTAAAATATTTTTAGTTGGTAAATTAGAGCAAAATCTATTGAAAATATTAAGTCAAAAGTGAATTTAACCAAAACATAAATCTGAAGTAAATTGTATTATGAATAACTTTCAGCCTCACTACTCTTTTAAATATGATTCTAGCTCCATATAACAAACGCAATAATATAGGGGGTAGAAAACCATTTGTTTCTCTAAGATACGAACTTATTACGGAAATAGAATGTCATAAAATAAGGTGCTTAAGTCAGTATAAATTATGAAGCCTAAATATTGACCTAAATTGCAGTTCTTATGTTTTGTTAGAGGCTATGTTCTGTCTTCCTGAAATGCATTGCTTCTACCGCTTTTGTACATGGAAGCAATTTGAATAAAAACACATTGTGCCTAATTGACCAGCTAATTATATGAAAATCTCTGTCAGTCAAGCAGTAGTAATTTGCTATTTTCAAAATAAACAATGGTTTAGTGAATTTGACTTTCCCACTACAGTTTCTGTGTATACAAATCCATAATTGCTATTCTTGATATATATTCAAAATGCAATCCTTATATATAATGAATATTAAAATAAGGGCTCACCTTTCATTTTACTGAATTATAGTCAAGGAGTAGTAAAATGCTTTACAAATAAGATATTTTAGCTCAAAACAAATATTTTTAAAGATAGATCCATTTTGTGCCAAATACTTGATATTGTCCATCTTAATTTTCTAAGATTTTGCTCCTGTAAATAGAAGGTCTGTCTCTTTCTAAACCTGGCATGAAATCACTCATATATGATTCTAAAATGCAAGGACTTTGAACTCCCTACAAAATAGCATAAGGCTTTTCATGACCTACTCTTGTCTATTCGTCAGGATCATGTTTTATCAGTCTTTTATATGTACCAAAGATAGTGATTTAATCATTAAATGAAATGCTTATATATTAACAATAAAATGCCAATTTTCCTTTCTTAAATGCATATTATCTTTTGCCTTAATATTTTGGATATGCATGCGCTCTGTCTCAAATGTCTCCCTCTGATGCAGCTATTGAAACACACTTTTTAAATTATATGATAGTGGTGAATTCCTACAGCAATGGAGGCCATAGTGTTGCTGTGGCAGTTGATACTGAGTGTCAACTTGATTTGATTGAAGGATACAAAATATTGAACCTGTGTGTGTCTGTGAGGGTGTTGCCAAAGGAGATTAACATTTCAGTCAGTGGGCTGGGAGGGGGCAGACAAATCCTTAATGTGGGTGGGCACAATATAATCAGCTGACAGCATGGCTAGAATATAAGCAGGCAGGAAAATGTGGAAATAGAGACTGGCCTAGCCTCCCAGCCTACACCTCTCTCGCATCCTGGATGCTTTCTGCCCTCAAACATCGGACTCCAAGTTCTTTGGTTTTGGAACTCAAACTGGCTCTCTTTGATCTTCAGCCTGCAGATGGCCTATTGTGGTACCTTGTGATCATGTGAGTTAACACTTAATAAACTCCCCTTTGTGTAGGTGTGTGTGTGTATGTATGTATATATATATATATATACACATATGTTCAATTAGTTCTGTCCTTTTAGAGATCCCTGACTAATACGGTAGCAAATAACCACCAGATAAAAGAGGGGCAGAGTTACCAACATAGAAAGCAACCTTAGAAAGTCATAAAAACGGTCTGAAACAAATCGATTTATGGTAGTAATCAATGTATTTTATAAGTGTAATAGATCAGCAAACTTCTGAAGCATTATTTGATTTGTTTATGAGAAAAAATATTATTTACCTCTTGTGAATAGAAGTCTGACATACCATAATTTCAAACACAGTACCAAATTTATCAAATACAGTTAGTATAAACAAGGTCAGTATTGAGCAGCATCTGATGGCACAGATAAGTTTCATAAGAAAGTTAATTCATGAGCCAGTTAAATTCATTAGTAAGTTAGTAATTTCATAGCCAACCACTGCCACAGTTTTCCCTCTTCCTAAATCCATATTTCAAACATTAAGTTTCTTAAAACTCATTGATGAATGAAGAAAAAGCCGGGTCCTAGTTTCTTGGTAGATTTAAATCTTGTGCGTGCACGAGCTGAATGTGAATGATGTGGCATTACAGCATTGCTTAGGGTGGATTGGAACTACTTTAGGGAAAATCTAGCTAGTAGACAGATACCTGTGAAATTTACTTAGTGGTTCCCTTTGTCCAAAAGAAAGATGGCAAGAACTATGGCTGACTCAGAATGTAGCCAAAAGCTTTGAGGGAAGTTCAGAGACAAAATAAACTTGTGTAATTGTTAATAAAGAGATTTGGGAATGGTATGTGTATAGACCCCTAAAAATGAGATACAAGAGTACAGATATTTGTGAATATGTGAATATTCACGGTTGCAACAAGGACAGACAGTGAATAGTAGGTTGCTGTTAATTCAGTGGACAAGACAACCATTCCCTAAACCTTATTCAATCAGCCTCAGAAACAAGAGGTTCAAGGGCTAGGTGTGGTGGCACACATCTGTAGTCCCAGCCACTCAGGAAAAAAAGAAAAACAATAAAAAGAACCAATGAGAGCAGGCTGAAGTTAGCACATGACACAACTAAGGACTTTTCCTTACTTACCAAATAGCAAAGATTAACACTAACCTGGTGACGTGGCTGCTTTCCTTGAGAACAAGCTAGCCACCTGGTGGCAGACTGATTATAGTGCATATTTTTAATCATGGAAGGGGTAGCAGTTGGCCCCAATTGGAATAGATGGTTAATTTTAATCTGGATTTTTATTTCTTGTCTGATATGCTTCTGCCAGCAACAACATCTGTGGTTTAGAGAGCACCTTAGTTATGTCCTAGAATGTTACTTAGATTCACCACTGATCAGTTTAATTTACATAGTAAAGAAATGTAATGGTGCTTATCTTTATGAAATTTACTGGTCTTAGCATACTCCTACCACCCTGAAGCAGTTGGCTTCATATGGCATTGGAACAGCTACAGAAGACAACTACAAAGCTAGCCCTGCCCGAGAAAACACCATGTGTAGGTTGTGTGCTGCTTTTAAAGACAGGTTATATGTCTCTATATCTATATATATATTTACACAACGTACCTTTATAAATATATATATATATATATATATATATATAATGTATCTTTATATATAAATGTGTACACGTATCTTTATATATAGATATATAAACTTATACACATTCATATATATAGAAAGAGGGAGAGAGAGAGAGAAATCTGTATCTACCTATTATCTATACATTTAGCCGTAGGTTTACAAAATAAGAGGTAGAAGATGAAGTGATTTTTCTCACTATTACTTGTAATAATCCACTAAAAAAAGTTGGTTTATGGATTTTATTTCTCAAAGGAGGAAATATTTCATCAGAGGACAAAACATAGTTTTTCATTAAGCTACCAACAGAAACTGCCCCCTGGCCACTTTGGGCTACAAATTCCACTGAACGTCAGATAATGAGGTTGCTCTGTTGTCTTGATGATTGAACCTAATTGTCAAGCAGTAATTAGGTTACCACTGTGTAATAGAAGCAAGAGTTTATAGGGAGGAAATTCAGGGGGATTCTCTGAGTTGCTTCTTATCACTTCCATGGCCGGTAGTTAAATACATTGGAAAATTACAACACTCAAAATAGTCAGAGTCACTAATAGCATAAGTGTTTCAGGAATAAAAAAATGCATTTATCTGATAAGTTAAAGATCTTTTAGCAAATTAGGGGCTGGCTGAAGACCAGGGAAAACCAGAAGTAGGAATACAAGACAGAGATAATACCAACTTCCAATAAGGGCATGAAAATAAAGTTGAGAACTGCTGTAGTTATGCACACATTGATTGCTTTGATATGTACATATTGGTTGGTATATTAATTATATATGTAATGTTTGTACATATTAGTAATATACTGTACTTATTAAATATACTTTACAGATATATTTTAGTAGTATATTAAGTACAAATATTACTAGTATTGTCATATTACTACATACATATATTATTTCATTACTAATACATATAAATGTATTAATAATAAATTATTTATAGATTTGCTTAAATGAATATTAAATACTTCCCAGGGCACTCATAAAAGTTTATAATAGCTAATTGGTGGGAGGCCAGGAATATACTCTTGTTCTGAATAACAAATGATCACATTAAACATCAAATTTGTATATCACAATTTTAATAACAACAAGTTATTCTGTATAATATACAAACAAGTAGTCACATAAAATCACAAATTATATAGATATTTTAGCCTTGTGTTTTTCAAAAATAATTATTAAAATAAATGTAAATATTCTATTTCCTTTTAAATTTTGTTTTATGCATTAATAATGATCAAATGGGAAATAAACAGAAAATTATGGTATCCCATTTAGCACTTTCATCTATAAAATATGGTGAACCATTTCAGATATTAAAAACTGGGCACCGTAACACTCTTAAAAAGAGAAGAATGTATATTCATAACTCTGTTATTAAGAATGACAGAGAGACAGTTTTTAGATACCTGAATCCAATCGATGAAAATAATTCTATTGAGACATTAAGTTTACTAAGAAAGTGATGATTCTGTCCCTTATTTGTGAACATTCTATCAATCTTGCCTTTTATTTTTTTCCCTTTTTGTGTTTCTAGTCAATGTATTTATTTATTTGTTATTTTTACTTTGGTTTGGTTCAAATCCATTTCTGCTAAGATCATGGGTTTGGGATTCTACTTAAATATTGGTGTCAATATTATCTTAAAAACGCATTTCATGATTTAATGTATATTTAGAAATAAATGCTTATTAAAGCACTAATATAACATTACAGATGTATTTGGAGTGAAAAAAATCAGTGACTGGAAAATAGCAATTAACTTAAAATAATAATTTGAATACCATGAGTTAGATTCCTTAAATTTTAAAATTAATTTGAATTTCTCTTACTAATGCCTTTGAAATTCATTTCCTTACATAATCACCTGTGTTCTCTGCTTTAAAAAATTTGTTTGATTATTATCTTATTGTTGCTGGGTTCTGGGGTGCAGGGGAGGCTCAGCACCCCGAGAAGATATTTTTCCAGGCTCGTGGTCCCTCACTCACCCAAAAATGGGAGAGGGGACCAAGCCAGGTGTGGTGCACTAGCAAGTAAATATCAGACCCCAAAGAGTTTTTGCAGAAAGTTATTTATTTAGACAGAGAAAGAGAAAAAGGAGAAAGAGAAAGATGAGAGACAGAGAGCTTCCACAAGATTGTGGAAGGGGGCTCAAACATGGAATCTGTGGAAGAAGGGGACTTTTAACCTGGGAGGAATTCCCTCCTCCTCCAAGCCCCCTGGTGTATAAAAAGAGTTCCTTCAAACTTCTTCTGGAGTGATTGATCTTTGATTCTTTCCCATGCCTGCAAAAATTTAAACAAGATCTCTAACCCCTGGATGGAGAGGCCAGGGGGGCATGGCACTGGAAAGTTCTTGCCCTTGAAACTACGCCCCCTTGTGGACTCAGGAAGAGAATGCATTCCCTAATTCTGATTAGTACTTGTACTCTAATTTACTTTGCCAGAGTGATTGAACAAGTGATCTAACTCAGTACTTTTAATGCATGTCCATTCAATTTCAGAAGCTGAGCTCAGGGTACATTTATTTAGTACTTTATATGTAATTAACACTGAGACAGATACTGTACTAAAGTTTGGATGCCAAAACATGAAAACATAATCTTTCCGCTAGAGGAGATACTTGAAGTAATGATGAGATTACCTAAGGAAAAGAATGTAGAATAAGAAAAGGAGCTGATCTGCAGCAGAATTCTGTGAGATACTAAAGAGCATATAAGCATATGCATCTGTGGACATTTTAGGGAATAATAGTGTACATAGCAGCGTTCCTTCTGTCAGAATAAGCTAAGATAAAAAGAATCACCAGATATTTGAATTGGCATTCCACAAAACAGTGGTCCCCGAAGAAAAACTTGTTCCCTTAAAAATGAAAGGAAGGCCAGTTGCGGTGCCTCACACCTGTAATCCCAGCACTTTGGGAGGCTAAGGCAGGCAGATTACCTGAGCTCAGGAGTTCTAGACCAACCTGGCCAACATGGTGAAACCCTGTCTCTACTTAAA